>NW_014577899.1:144656-151483 GCF_000485595.1 Priapulus caudatus | reverse complement strand
TGTACATGCTGCTACTGCTACTGGTCAAGCTGCTACTGCAGCTGCTACTAAACAACATAATTCTCGTGAACATGCTGTTATTATCGAAGATCCTGCTTCCGCTGACCAGGAACTACATGCTTCTACGGAACACGTCACGTCTCCCAAACATGTTCCATCTACTGAACAACCCGGTCATCCCGAACGCGCTGTCGTAACTGCGCATTCACCGCCTCTGCTGGTGGCTCCATCTACAACAGAGCGGGGAAACGCCGCTGACGCAGACGCCGTCCCCCGCGCGGCGCTCACGCATGACGCTATCACGTGCAGCGACGACGACGACGGCGGGGAAGCCCGACCGACGTCAGGGGGCGCTCGCCGCGAATCGGCAAACTCGGTAGGTGGCCGAGACCGGACGACCCTCGACACGAGACCTTTGACTTTGACCTGTAGCTTTAGCGACGCGCAGGTTGGCGAGGCTAGAGCGCCCTCTACCGGCGACGGGGCAGCGTCTCCGAGAAAGGAATCTAGCGCGAAGGAGAAAAGTGTAAAGAAGACGAAGAAGGGCAGCGTGAAGAGAGCCAGTAGAAAAGAAGCCAGCAAGAAAGAAACCGGTGCGAAGAACGACGGTGAAAAAACCCCCAGTGCGATGGAGCTCGGCGTGAAGAGAACCAGTGCAGAAGAAACCGCTGCAAAAGAATCTAGCACAAAGGAAGGCAGCACGAAGGAAGGCAGCACAAAGGAAGCCAGCACGAAGGAAGACAACACTAAGGAGACCAGCAAAGTAAAACTCATCGTTCAGGAAGCCGGTGGTGCAAAAGAAACCATCCCGAAGAAAACCACTGGAGAACCAATCGGCCCAAAGAAAGCTAGCATGAAGGAGGCTAGCACGAAGGAAGCCTCCGCAAAGGAAGCTTCTGTGAAGGAAGCCAGCTTAACTGAGCTGGGCTTGACGGATGCGGGATGGAGAGGCGAGAGCGCACGCGTTCCCAGCCAGGCTAGTATCATCAGCTGCCGCGAATCGGGAAACTCTGACATCCTCTGCGAGTGCATCGAACTGCGGTCGGCAGCCGACGTCGCCCCGGGCGGTGGCGCCACCATCTCCTGCTCGTGCGGCGAATGTAGCATCTGCGCACGCGCGGCGCTGACGTTTAACGGCGAGATGGCGGCTGTGCGACTGATGCCGCCGCCGCTGCCGCCGCCGCGTCGCCACCGGACGGACGCTGTGACGTCATTGAGCGCACGGCAGACGCGTAGTAACGGGGAAGCGGGAGGTCTGTTGGTGGGCAAAGCTACGATGGAGAAACAGCGGCAGGAGCTGTTGAATGGCAACGGTCGGTGGCTGTTCACGGACACCAGCAAGCAGCAGCCGAGCTGAGCTCTCTCTCTCTCTCTCTCTCTACCTGTTCGCACACACACGCACGCACGCGCACGCACGCGCACACCAGCACACAGACTCGTGCATACGTACAATCACACACACACACGCGCGCGCACATATGCACGCACACACGCACGCAAGCACTAAACCACTCACATACCCACACACATGTACAACTACAAGCATACACGTACAAGCACACACGCGCGCGCACACACACGCCCGTACAAGCATACACGTATACAAGCACACACGCACACACGCGCGCGCACACACACGCCCGTACAAGCACACACGTATACACGCACACACGCACACACGCGCGCGCACACACACGCCCGTACAAGAACACACGTATACACGCACACACGCACGCACGTGCGCATACTAACACTTATGCGCGCGCAAACGCACGCATGCACAAACTCACGTACATCCACGCACACACCCAGGCACACACAACACTCACACATGCACGCACGCATAAACGCACGAACGCACAAACACGCGCACGCACACACAACACCCACGCACGTACACACGCACTCGCACACACACAGCTACGATGATCGCACCGCTGCACAAACATGATATATACATTTATGACGCTGCATACAAACCTACAGAGTTTACATTCACGAGAGCGAGAAGGGGTAGAGAGAGAGAGGGGGAGAGAGAGAAAGAGAGAAAGAGAGAGAGGGAGAGAGAGAGAGCGCGCGAGAGAGAGAGAGCGAGAGAGCGAGAGAGAGAGAGAGAGAGCGCGAGAGAGCGAGAGAGCGAGAGAGAGCGAGAGAGCGAAAGAGAGAGAGCGAGAAAGAGATAGACAGAGAGAGAGAGAGAGAGAGAGAGAGAGAGAGAGAGAGAGAGAGAGCGAGAGCGAGAAAGAGCGCGAGCGAGAGAGTGAGAGAGTGAGATAGACATAGAGAGAGAAAGAGAGAGAGAGAGAGAGAGCGAGAGAGAGATAGACAGAGAGAAAGAGCGAGAGAGAGATAGACATAGAGAGACAAAGAGAGCGAGAGATAGAAAAAGAGAGAGCGCGAGAGAGAGAGCGAGAAAGAGATAGACCGAGAGAGAGAGATAGACAGAGAGAGAGATAGACAGAGAGAGAGAGAGCGAGAGAGAGAGCGAGAGAGAGAGAGGCAGAGAGACAGAGAGACAGAGCTACAGAGAGGGAGAGAGAGAGAAAGAGAGAGAGAGAGCGCGAGAGAGAGAGATAGACAGATAGAGAGAGCGCGAGAGAGAGAGCGCGAGAGAGCGATAGACAGAGAGAGAGAGAGAAAGAGAGAAGAGAAGAGAGATAGAGAGAGAGAGAGAGAGAGAGAGAGAGAGAGATACGAGAAAGTGAGAGTGAGAGAGAGAGTGTGTGTGTGGAGAGAGAGAGAGAGAGAGAGAGAGAGAGTGAAGCCAGAGAGAGAGAGAGATTGGGAAGAGAAGAGAGGCGAGAAGAGATAAAGAGAGAAGAAAAAGAGAGAGAGAGCGAGAGCGGAGAAAAGAGAAGAGAAAGAGAAGAAAAGAGAGAGAGAGTGAGAAGAGAAGAGAGAGAGAAAAAGGGAGGAAAAGAAGAAAAAAGAAGGGGGGAGAAAAGAGAGAGAGAGAGAGAGAGGGCGAGAGAGATAGAGTGAGAGGAGAGAGAGCGAGAGAGAAAGAGAGAGGAGAGGAGAGAGAGCGAGAGAGAGAGAGAGAGAGAGATGTGTGTGAGAGAAAGAGAGAAAGAGGAGAGAGAGAGAGTGAGCGAGAGGGCGAGAAGAGAAGAGAGAGCGATAGAAGAGAAAGAGCCGCGAGAGAGATAGAGTGTAAGAGAGAAGAAGAGAGAGAGAGAGAGCGGAGAGAAAGAGAGAGAGAGAGAGAGAGAGAGTGTGTGTGAGAAGAGAGAGAAAGAGAGAGAGAGAGTGAGCGAGAGAGAGAGAGAAGAGAGAGAGAGAGAGAGAGAGAAGAGAGAGAGCGATACGAGAGAGGAGAGAGAGAGAGAGAGAGAGAGAGAGAGAGGCGAAAGAGCGAGAGAGAAGAGAGAGAACAGCTCTGCTGCCGCTGCTGCTCTGCTGCTGATGTGGCAGGTGATGGGTTGACGCACCATCATATATACGGCGGTGAGCTGTTATTCAAGCTACTAGATCCCACGGTCAGCATCATATACTATTATTACTATTTTATATACTATAATATTATTAGTAGCGATTTCCATAGACGTGACTTTCATTCTACACACGCGATGCATCCATGTTATGATTGTCGTCGAATCTCAGAATGTGCGACTAGTCTAATCGTGTTTAAAAGTCAACTTACACCATTCTCGCTGCTTTCTCGCGGAAAAATTACGTATAATATAACATGTGTGTGGGGGCGTGCGTTCGTGCGTGCGTGCGCTGCGATTCGTGCGTATCGTTGCGTGCGTGCATGCGCGCGGCGCGGCGGCGCGTAGTGTGTGTGTGTGTGTGTGTGTGTGTGTGTTGTGTGTGTGTGTGTGTGTGTGTGTGTGTGTGTGTGTGTGCGTAGCGTGGCGTGATAGTGTAATATTATATATATGGCCTCATTGCTAGGCTGACATGCAATCTCGTAATAGAGTATTTACTGCACGATACTACTCATTACCTACTGAAATAGGGGTTTTTAATTTTCGTGAAGATCTGTTATATAATTATGCTAGCTAGTTTTTTCGTTGCGATGTCAGCCTGCGGCTGCAGTAGTAGAAGAGTTCCATAGAGTGTACTTTGTCACGGTTTGCGCAACTAATTTTTATCTTTCACGAATTTGTATAATATTTTGCAGTATATATTATATGTGCGCGCGTGTGCACTAAGTGTGTGTGTGTGTGTGTGTGTGTGTGATGTGTGTGTGGTGTGTTGTGTGGTGTGTGTGTGTGTGTGTGTGTGTGTGGTGTGTGTGCTGTGTGGGTGTGTGTGTGCATGTGTGTGTTGTGTGTGTGTGTGATTGTGTGTGTAAGTTGTTTGTCTGTGTGTGTGTGTGGGTGTGTTGTGTGTGATTGTGTAGTGTGTGTGTGTGTGTGCTGTGTGTGTGTGTGTGATGTGTGTGTGTGTGTAAGTGTGTGTATCGGTGTGTGCCGTGTGTGTGCGTGGTGCGTGCGAGTGTGTGTGTGTGATGTGTGTGTGTGTATGTTGTGTGTGCGTGTGTTGTGTATGTGTACGTGCGTGTGTTCGTGCGGGTGTGTGTGTGTGTGTGTTGTGTGTGTGTGTGCGCGCGCGCGCGCAGCGTGTGTGTGTTGTGTGTGTGTGTGTGTGTGGTGTGTGTGTAGTGTGTGTTAGATAACTGATATATATGAATTGTGCGCGCCTGGAATATATGACATTTTTCAACATAATATGATAAGAGCTTTCGCTGTTGTCTGTTATCCATGTTCGCACAAAATATCGGCCAACCCTTGACTCGATGCAGCGTAATGTACGCAGTAACTCACTTACATACGCACAAATACCACGCACGGCAGGCACATACACGCACAAACAAACGCGCGCACACACACATGCAGCGCATAACACGCACACACACACACACACACACACACACACACACACACACACACACACACACACACACGCACACACACACACACACTCGCAGATGATCTAAATAATTTGGCATCTGCCGCAATCGATAATCAGTCAATAGCTTCGCATCCGTTCGCGTGATCAGCGAGATTCATCCGATTCTATATTCGGCATAAATTCTCCTCTACCCAACTCAATACTCATCGTGCGGTTCTTTCTTTGCCGATGCTTACTCTGATGCTCACTCCCTTACTAATCCATCAGCTTGTGTGATTAGCGCTATTCCCTCGCTATCTATAACTCAATACATCGTCTGCTTCTCTCCTCCACATGATTCGCCGAGCAACCTACGGATCGACACGAGATACAATGCGAGCCTAATTTCTCTCTTTATCCCATTTGATTAACAGTAAATCGCTAGCTAACTCGTGCAATTTGCCTTATATCTCTAACCGACGTCGAATCGCCTTCGTTTCCATGTGGTTCAGGTAGTGTACAATAGGTGAGGGCGGCCTTAGGCAGCAGGCCTGAATAAGCATCGAACAGAAGTTCATTAAACCACGTTCAACGGTGCCGGTGTTAACAATGCACCTACCGCCCTGCGCAGGGATTTTTGTGTTTTTACCGCGTATTCACTTATTGATTTACCACATTTTTCTTTCTTTGCAGGGAAGCTAACCAAACTGACACATTTACTCTGCATGAATGTTATCTCACCCGTACACGTACAAATAGTATGGAAATCGTTCCCCTTCATAATAATATATTGATATGAAAACAGGGCAAAAACGGACATTTCGTGCATTTTCGTTTGAAATGCCACCGCGCCAGTGGATTTTCGAGTTTGTTACGATATCATTCGACAGTCGACAATTTTTTCTGGTAAGAAATATGACAACGCTTACACATGTGTGGGGTATGAACCTTGTTTTGTGTTTCTACATGCAAAAATACCTCGAAATTTAACATACTACACAGTTATTATATTATATATACCGTGGCGTTAGGAAAACGGTAAACAAGCCTTGTTGAACGGACTTTAGCCCCGAATTTACCTTGAGTCTAAAAACGCCTAATTTCACGTTCGAAGCAACGGTAAAGCATTGTATTTGTTAGTTCATGTAAGACTGGGGTAATATAGAGTGTTCCTGTTTAATTTCTATGTAGGTAGTGCCTGCCATCTGTTGGAAATCAGAGTAACAAAAACCAATAATCTATCCACGAGCTGACTCGTGAATCCTCGGGGTGCGTTTTGATTGTTCCCACGAGCTGACTCGTGGATCCGCGGGGAACGTGTAATAATACGCCAATAAAAAAAACAGCTAACGGCAAATGAACACCAATCAAGCTAGACTATAGGCCGCCAATGAACGCCAATCAACGCCAATGAAACGCCAATCAATTAGACTATAGGCCGTACACTACAAATGCATTCAAATATTGACTTTTGTGGTCCCCTCCTTGGCAGAACATGAAACATTGTTTAACGTGTAGCTAATATGATGCCAATCACTATTCCAACTTATCCCACTCGCGCAACACGCACACTTACCCACAATTCTTGCTCAAATATAATTAATGCAAATTTTTTCAATTTCTTGCATTTTTTTCACTTAATGTGATTTAAGCAACAAATAGCAGTTTTAACTTAAAGGATATTTATTAGACAGGTATCTAAGAAGATAACTTGGGTAAACAGTATTATATATTTAATATTAAAATTGTTTTTTTTACAATTTCTTATGTATTTTATTGTTTTCAATGTAAATTGCAATTAAAATAGTAGTGATGTCCCAATGATCGATTATAATCGAAAATCGATCGATTATAGTCTCAAATTCGATAATCGATTATGAAAACAAATAATCGATTATCAAAAATACCAAAAAAATAAAATAAAATACCAAAAAAATTAAATAAAATAAAATAATTTTTTAAATTACTAAATCGCAACATGGACATGC
>NW_014577899.1:140846-142329 GCF_000485595.1 Priapulus caudatus | reverse complement strand
CGCCCTGGCCGTGCCGACGACCTCGTCGATCTCAGCCTGCAGCTTCTTCTGCACGTCTGGATTCTGCACAAGCAGCTGAATGCCCCAGTTGGTGTTGGCAGTGACGGTGTCAAACCCGGCGCTCTGTAGATCATCTAACACACAGCAGATATCGGTGTCGGACACCATCAGCTTGCCCTTCTGCTGCTGGATTAGTAGGTGGTCGAGAAAATCGCGCGGACTGGACTCGATCAACGTCTGCCGGTGTTCCTTTACTATTTTCATATGCCAGCCCACAATCGTTTGTACGAGTCTTTTTAATTCTTTGACTTCAGCGCTGTCAATGTAGGCAAGCGATGGGAACCAGTCCACAAGCAGACATGATCCTAGCTCCAACCTTAAAGTAAAAATGTACATCATGACACGGCGCATCTACCGGCTATTTACCCTGATCACCCCTACTCTCACTCTCCCCCGTTCCTCCTATTATCCAAGCCTCCCCTTCCCTTGCTTCCTCCTTCCTCCCTTTCTCTCTTATTCCTCCACATCGCGCTCTCTCTCTCTCTCTCTCTCTCTCTTGACGTTTTCCTCGTTTCCTATTCATATCTCCAACTTTTTCTCCCGCATCTCTTTCTCGCCCTTTGTCTCTCTCCTTTCCTTCTATTGCATCTATCTCCATCTTTGTCTCTATCTCAAACGTCTAAATTTGTTTTTGTTTTCTGCATCGATACACGTTCCTTCTTCCCAATCTATCGCCATTTCTCTCTCTCTTTCCACCCAAATTACACAAAAAGCTTCACCCTAAATTCCTCTACCCACCCATCCATCCTCACACACAGTCCACTTCATCTCCTATTGTATTCACGTTCTACTCAAATTACATATTATGATGAGGCTAATAATGCGAACCTTATTTCGAACGGTTCAATGCCGACATACGATTGTATACGTTGTAATGAAAAGGATAGCCGTAGAGTTTAGTCTACATAGATGCATGTAAAGCGCGCATAGTTAAAGACATATATCTCGTGGAGATAGCTATAGTTGACATGCTGAGTGCGGATGGCACTACGCAAACAAAATGTAATGATTAGCCGAGGAACCTTAGTTCTATGAGTCGGGCAAGGAGTATCTTATAGTCAAGACACGTGATATATACGTTAACTGACAGACAGAACAGCACACGTTTCAGTCTACCGACATCGTCGTCTGCAGCTCTCAACGCTCAATGTACCAGCCGCTGGACGGGATGTACAAACCACACATCAATGTGGAGGACGCTGGGGAGATCGGCAGAACAACGAATGCCGCAGCACTTGACTAATCTCTCAATAGGGAAGCTTAAGTACCGATCACCACCGGCGACATGTTGATCGCGTTTACCGAGGTCCTAACGTGATGAGTTACGACCTTCAGCGGACACGCCGCTACTCGACTCGGATAGGACGCTATGATAAAGCATTGTCACTATGCTATACTAATAGTTACGTCTCCATAGTATCTA
>NW_014577899.1:129279-139976 GCF_000485595.1 Priapulus caudatus | reverse complement strand
TAGCAAGTAGCCAACAAACAGGGCTAGAGCCACGATAGCCAGGTTCATAGGCGCGAGCCACGTTGCTACACTTACAACCGCCATCGTTAGAGGCTAGAAGTTATGAACCCTTTCCTAGGTGAGCAGATTGTCTATGCAGTGCTGCGTTTGCCCCGGGCTGCATTAAATACGTTTCAATACTCGTCAAGGACGTGAACGAAATAGGCGGAATATATGCTTTCTCGGGGCACGGTCCGCGTGCAGCTCCGGACTTGCTGTGTGTGTTTAAAGGCCTATTTACACAATACGTCCTAGGCGTACGTCCAGGCCTTATCAGATTTTTGCATACGTCCTTGACGTAACGGTGAATCTGTTTACACGGTAAGTTTTGTTCAAACGTCCAGGACAAGTAGTTCACGGGCAGGCCGCCATGGGGGAGAACACGTACACGGCGGCTGAAGAAAATTGCCATAGCGCATCTTCTTGTAGCAGGAATTAAGAAAAAATATGAAATTTTGCAAAGAAGGAGGCGAGCTTGGGCAAGACCTTAGATCGCCATGAGAGACAAACTTGGAGCGTATCATGTACTTCAAAAAGAATTGGAGGAGGAAGACCCCGGAAGCTTTCGAAATTTTGTGAGGATAGACATGGACACTTCCCAAGAACTTCTTGAAAGGATCACACCAATAATCCAACGCTCTACAACCAATATGAGGGAACCAATTTCTGCTGCAGAACGCTTATCTGTGATCCACAGGGTATGCCATGCTGTCAACACTGTTCATCGCGAAGAAACTTAAGCACGTGACCCAACCTCATCCCCCTGATTGGTCGAGTTCTTGCGTCCTGCTTACAATGTCGCAAGAAATGGGGTTAGCCGCTAGCTTTTCCGCCAGGTGGCGCAGCGGGAGTTAGAGGTGTTTCAACGATTGCGCAACGAACGAGTCAGTTGTAAAGATACAGGAATCGTAGCGATATAACCAAATTAAAATGCCTTCGTACTGTTGTGTTCCTGGTTGTAAGTCGGCTAAAGCTGGTCATAAGTTTCCAGCGAACCCGAATCTTATTACCCACCAGAACGATTACCCACCCGGACAATTACCCACCAGGACAATTACCTACCAGGACAATTAACCACCAGGACAATTACCCACCCGGACAATTACCCACCAGGACAATTACCCACCCGGACAATTACCCACCAGAACAATTACCCCCACCCCCGGAAGATTACCCTAGCCTCCCCCCACACACACATTGTACAGTAATGATGATTCATCTAACGGACCAATTTAACTTCATGATTTCATAATTTCAACTTCAACATTCGCTGATACTGCCGATATTTTGACTTATTTGCGACATTTTCCGATACCCGATTTTGAAGTTTATCGGCAAGTATCGGCCTTTACCTGCGCATCAGCAGCGGGAGCGAAGCACAGCCACCAATGCACACGTACATTTCTAGACATTTTCCGGGTCGCTTAATACAATGAATAACATCACATTTATTTTACGTTCTCGCCACGCGCCTGGCAGTCGCCGCGTCGAGTTATTCTTGTAGTGTTGTTCTTGTTATTCTTCAAGTAAATTTATTGTTATTAAGGTGATACGCGCTATTGCAAATTCGCGTAATGCAAACTCGCGTAAATCAAGAAACAGCAGCGACGCGACACCCACTTAATTACCTTTCCGTACATTAAGTAATGACGTCCTGCATTAGCAACGCGACTTCACTCGCTATAATCGTGTTAAACCTCTCGGCGACTTCAGGGATGACCGGATTCAAAGCCGCACGAACGAATTTGATTTTCTTGCGTTGCATTTCCGAAGCTCTTGTGAATGCCACACCGAGACTTTGGTCCCCATCTTGTTGTAGCTTGAAAGATAAAAGGTCGGGCCGGTCGGCAAAGATGTGCCCCTTCTCTACGATAGCCTCTGCCCACGTCTCGCAGCTGTTGACAACAACTACGCGCCTAAGGCCCAAGTTTAAGCTGAATATATTTCCGTATCGCTCCGACATCTTGTTGAAAAATATCTCCGGTCGTTTGCCGAGTTCGAACATGCTGCCGACGACGGGCCACCCGCTGGGGCCGGGCGGTGGGTTACCTCGCCAGCGGTTTGGTCTCAGTAGCAAGTAGCCAACAAACAGGGCTAGAGCCACGATAGCCAGGTTCATAGGCGCGAGCCACGCTGCTACACTTACAACCGCCATCGTTAGAGGCTAGAAGTTGTGAACCCTTTCCTAGGCGAGCAGATTGTCTATGCAGTGCTGCGTTTGCCCCGGGCTGCATTAAATACCCACTCGTCAAGGACGTGAACGAAATAGGCGGGATATATGTTTTCTCGAGGCACGGTCTGCGTGCAGCTCCGGACTTGCTGTGTACGTGTTTAAAGGCCTATTTACACGATACGTCCTAGGCGTATGTCCAGGCCTTATCAGATTTTTGCATACGTCCTTGACGCAACGGTGAGTTTTGTTCAAACGTCCAGGACAAGTAGTTCCAGGGCAGGCCGCCATGGGGAGAACACGTACACAACGGCTGAAGAAAATTGCCATAGCGTCTCTTCTTGTGGCAGGAATTAAGAAAAAATATGAAATTTTGCAAAGAAGGAGACGAGCTTGGGCAAGACCTTAGATCGCCAGGATAGACAAACTTGGAGCGTATCATGTACTTCAAAAAGAATTGGAGGAGGAAGACCCCGCTTCCGAAATTTTGTGAGGATGGACATGGAGACTTTCCAAGAACTCCGTGAAATGATCACACCAATAATCCAACGCTCTACAACCAATATGAGGAAACCAATTTCTGCTGCAGAACGTTTATCTGTGATCCACAGGGGATGCTATGCTGTCAACACTGTTCATCGCGAAGCGACTTAAGCAATTGACCCAACCTCACCCCCCTGATTGGTCGAGTTCTTGCGTCCTGCTTACAATGTCGCAAGAAATTAGAACATGCGTCTAGTGCATCCGATATCGCAGGGGACAAAAAAATCGTGTCGTACCGCATAGTTTACACGGTGCGTTTTGGACGTATGCGTCTGACTGATGCGACAGACGTACGTCTAGGACGCATCCTGTAAATAGGCCTTAACAAGAAGGTGGATGAAAGTCGACAAGCACGTGGGACATAGAAATACACACGGGATATTTCTTCCAGGCACTGCCAGTATGTTTAGGGATATATATATAAACGGCACATCACAAGTGCAAATAACATGAATAAACTTGGTAGCAAAATAGGCGAATAATATAAGTATTCTTGTATCAATACAGCCACATCATACTTGTAACAATATGCTAAGCGGCTTCTCTGCTTAGCATTCAGCAAATAGAGATAGAGTATGGAAAGTTAACTCGCAGTGGACTAATGCCCTACTGTAGCATTTATTGTGAAAGCAGTTGCGAGGCCTCAGGGTTACTGAAACGAAAAAGGCACCACCCTATGCGCCTATGTTCCACATAGGCGCGAAAAGGATTTAACATTTTTTAACTGTATCAATTCAGGTGGTACGAGATAGACTTTCTCTCTCTCTCTCTCTCTCTCTCTCTCTCTCTCTCTCTTTCTCTCTCTCTCTCTCTCTCTCGCGCTCTCTCTCTCTCTCTCTCTCTCTCTTTCTCTCTCCTCTCTACGAGGCACCTTATGCGGGCCCGACCAGTCCATTGGGCCTTCGCTCCAGCTCATTAGGCGCGGCTGTGCAAAGAGTTACTCCTTGAGCCCGCATAGGGATTATGCTGTTCCTCGTCTGTTGGCTATTAGGAGACCGTTGGTGTCGTCGCAGCATATAGTGTGCATGCATCATGGACGGTGGATACCCTCGGGTGTGGCATAGCCAGATGTTAGAACTCCTTGCTCTCCTTTCTCTTTCCTCGCTTCTCGCCAGCAGAAGGGCGGTGACCCTCCCCTGCGGGCGGATCTCGTTCAATTTCTGGCTGGAATACACCACAGCCTCCACTTCTCCCACGTGGCAGGACCCAGTCTACCTCGCTTCGCTCACTCCCGCGTTGACCGGCCCACGAGTTTTCCCGCCGATCGACGCTCGACGCGCTCCGTCCCGTCGAACCTAAGGTGCATGATTATAGTCATTCCCTCTCCCCGTCGCCCTCATACCAGCAATACCGTAAAATAACTGCGAACGGATGCGGTCTTCCCGGCTGGGGCGCCCCCTGGTCTTGCGCTCCACTCACCAAACCCCATCCCGCACTCTTTCCACTCGCCTGCTTACGCTCTCAACTGTTCTGAGGTAGGCGGGTGGGAATCGTACGCACAACGCCGACTGATCACACCTTCATGTTTCCGTATCCGCCCACACCGTACATTCGGCGTGCTCACACAGGGCCCCGCAGGATAGGCCCTATCACCTTGGCTGGGCCACGATCCAACTCATCAACGCTGGAGACCGCCCGTCCTCTCGAGTAGCCGCGGCTGCCATCAGGGCGATGGGCCCGCCGGCCGGCGTGAGGAGGCTTCTAGCCCTCCCGGCCCCACCACACCAACCCCCGAAACGAGGCGCATCGCTCCCGGGTCTCAGCATCATGGGATGCGGCTTTTCCCTCCGTCCATATTCTCTTCGGCCCGCGCGGCGAGTCTCACATCCCCAGCGCGTGATTCTGGCCCGCCCACGCTCGGCTTCCGGTCCTGTCGCCGGCGCTCTGCGAACCACCCCGGGTCATGGGCTGATCCCCACACGCCGTCTCCTTCCGGGTTCCACCCCGCGAACAACAGACCGGCGATCTCAAGCCTTTCGCAGTGATCGCCGTGTTTTCTTCGCGCGACGGCGATCTCTACCCACCGGTGGTTGCTCGTCTTCTTGTGTCGCCGGCGCTCTCACCCTCGATGGTGCATCCGCGCGTTTTCTTCAGCCCGAGCGCTCATCTCTCATCGTCGTCCTCTCTCCCTTGCGGTCTGATCGTCTCCGTTTTTTCTCCTTCGCGGACTCGCGCGATTCACTCCCTCTGTCTCGCCTCTGGTGCTTGCCTCGTCTTCTCGCTCGGCCGGCGGCTGCTCACCCTCATGGTGATCGCGCGTATTTCTTCACCGACGGCAATCTCAGCCTTTTGCGGTGATCGCGCGTTTTCTTGCGCGACCGCGAATCATCACCTCGCGGTGGTTTGCCGGTCCTTCCTCGGTCGCGGCCGCTCTCACCGCTCATGGGATCACCGTTTTCTTCACCGCCCGGCGATCTCACCTTCGCGGTGAGTGCCGTTTTTCCTTCGCCGACGGCGATCTCACCGCCTCGCGTGGTTGCCGTTTTCTCGCCGCCGGCGATCTTCACCCTCGCGGGGTGTGCCGAGTCTTTCTCGTCGCAGCGGCGGCTCTCCCCCCCTGCATGGTGACGCCGTTTTCTTCGCGCGGCGGCCCGATCATCACCTCCCAGCGGTGCATTGCTACTCTTCTCGGTGTCTCGCCCCGTTGGGGCTCCAGCGGCGTCAACGGCGCCCAAGTCGATACAACTCCTACCGCGTTGCACTACCTCTTGCGACGTGTTCCTCTCCTCTGCTCTCTCTCCGCCGAGCCCAACGCGCGTCCCGCACACCTCTGCTCCTCCTGCTCAGCATCTGGAGGTGTTGACTTTCATCATATTCTCTCACTAACATATGTGAATTCAGTGGCTTTGACACGCAGCAGTCGCTCAAAGGGGTGGCCAACGCATCATTAGATCTTCCTCATCTGTAATCGACTGTCTCTCGTCTCGCGTGGTCCCCTACCACGTCTGTCGCGCTCTGCGAGTGTCTCTCTACCTCATTTCGGGATACCTCTCACCTACAAACGGTGGCTTCTGCTGAAGTGCCCTAGATCGGTTCTTCCCACGCACACCAGCGGACAATGGCGAAAGAAGAGTTTCACTAGATTGAGCTCGGCAGCGCCAAGACGCCTCAGGCCCGCGGGGCCAGATCTACAATCAGCGACCCACAGTTCTAGTCTGTCCACAGGTGGACGGTGGTCATCAGCATCGACACTCTCTCTCGCAAACCACTCTACGCCTATAGACCGTGACAGCACGATTTGCAGCTGTCCTTTTGTGAGTTTCGCAACGGCGAGGATTGTCGAACTGCCCATAGTACTTTATTTCTTTCGTTCTGGTTCTCTCTCTGGAACGGAGGAGCCCACCAGGGGATCGTCACCAGCTATGACACACCGGTGGCAGGAGCCAAGCGGCGACACATAGCACAGCCTCCCCGGGTCTTACAGCCGGGCGACGGGGCCACCCACACATTATCATTCATGCTAAGATAGATGAAGGTTGAGTCTTTAGTTTTGCGCCTTGGACTCGGAAGCTCGTACACAGCGGGTCACGGACGCTCAAAACTCAGCAGTCCTACCAACCCCCACACACTCCAACTAACAGACTCACGAGACCTGGGTATTTTGTATTATAACCGTTGTATCTGGACTGGTCATCGCACGGGAACTCCCGCTCCTCAAAGCGGTTATCCACCAGACTCCTCCCCATTCTAAGATGCCTCGCGGGGCCGTCAGCCAATGGAGAAATTAGTCTCTAATAATGAATCTGTATATGCACTCGCGTCTTGCGAGAAACAGACTGATGCCACTGTGGTTCAGCAATCAGTGCCCCTTCAAGGCTGTCCTCTTCGTCTGTCCAACTACGGCCGTTTGCGTCGCAAGAACCAAGTGCCAACAGCGTCCCACTCTGCCAAAGTAAAAAACACGCGATTTTAAACTGGTCGCAGTGGTACGTTCTTTACCCCTGCCCAGAGGGGATTGATAAATTCAATTTATTTATCGATACGTCGCCGACAGCATGTTTTCACACTACGCCACACACCCGCCACTTTTTCCAGTGAGCTCCTAACTTCTCTTACTCTCATGCAGCGCGTGCAGGACGCCATCAACTGTCAGATGGACCGGCGGAGCGACAGACCCGAGCACAGGCGTCCACGCTGGCAGTTATGGCTAACCGAGCCGGAAGCCGTCGCACCCTCACAGCACAACTACCTGGACCCCAAGTACTCCCTCGATCGACCCATCACTCTGTACCCAGCCGTATAACATAGTGTCCGTGTAGTGCGCTATAACGTTCTTCCCTTCCTGCTGGCCGAGTCCAAAAAAGCTCTGGCGGTCTTTCGGTCACCTGTCTCGCAAGCGGAGTCGCTGACAACGGACAATCATAACATCGTATTTTGCTCACACCACACTCTAGGTGTAAGCACACCAATTCAGTTACTTTAGTCCATTATTAGCACGCTAAAGACCGTGTATTCACGCATAGAATCTAGGTCTCTCTTCCACTTAGGCTAGGAACAATTGTGCGTATGTTTAGCTCTCCACCGGTCCCAACAGGCTCGGCGTGCATATAGGCTCGCCGTGGTTTGGTTCGACATCATAGTGAAGAGGCTCTGACCAAAGGGTCCGGAGCGGTGTCGCTAACAGTCAGTTACAGTATTTACTGGATGCACTGTGAGTTTTTTTTATTCTAAAAGTAGGCTTTAAAGGGCGATCTGTTTTCCAGTTTTTGAGGCATATGTGTGCATTAGTTCTCTAAAGTAGAATCATTTTTTTTTATAGTACTTGCACTGACGTGTCGGAGGCTTGCACGCCCTGCACCTCGGTCCGATAATCGTGACCCCGGTTGTGGGTATCTTCTGTGGGGTTATTCACGACGCATATATATGAATATATATATATGTGTGTGGTGGTGGCGGCGCGGCCCGGAGGTGTGGCTGGACATATTCAGTCTGCGTGGGCTACCGCTACTCGTTTGCTCGTGCTCGCTCGCTGGCCGGTGGTGGTGTCTAGGTGGTCAGGTCTCGCGCTGTCGTGGTGGGTTGGCTGCGCTGTGGCGCTCACCGTTACGTCACGTGTTGCGTGGCGCGAGATAGCCGCCGTGGTGTTTATCGGTGGGGTCGTGGTTGTGCTGGGTGTGTGTGGTGCCTGTCGCGTGGCTCGGTGGTATGGTGTTGTGTTTGGCGCAGTGTGTGTACCGCTGTGTGGTGCGCTGTGTTCTCGTGCTGGGGGTGGGCTCGTGGTGCGCCGATAGATGTGGCCTGTGTCTCCTCGTCGTCGGGAAAGTCGAGACTCTGTAGTTGTGGCTGGGTCTGTCGTTGTCCGCGCGGCTCCGCGTATCTGTGGCTTGGGCGGGTGCGGGGTCGTTGTGTGGGAGTGGTGTCGCGGACCCGGGGCACGGGGCCGCGATAGGTCCGCGGCCTAGTTGTGTACGGGGTCCCGATATGGATAACTCCGTCGGCCCTGTGAGGAATAGTGGGATGGGCCGAGTTGTCTGGAACGACCCGGCCGCAGTCCTGCGCATGGGATCTACTCGGCGTCCGAGACGTCACGCATGTATCTCTTGCATGGCAGGGTCGGCTAGCTCCTCCGGCGTCCACGGCTGGTCGTCTGCTTGCTTCACGGTAGATCGGGCAGGTTTGCCCCGGCAGAACCGTGTGATCGCTGGAGCTGGTGTGTGTGGTGTGTGTGGAGGCTGGTGTGTGGGTGTGTGGGTTGGGAGTGGCGTGTCGTGCGTCGGCGTGCTGTGGTGGCCCGCCCGGTGTCATGCGGTGCCAACCTGTTCCTAGTCGTTGCGCTTCTACACGGCGCATCTGGCCCCAACGATTCGCCCTCGTACTCTCCGCGCTCGGCGTGTGGGCACACGCCCACTGCTCTACACACCCGTTTTATCATGCGGCTGGCCAAGCACGTATACGCGCTGGCCGACACTTCGGTAGGTGTGTCACTGTCAAACCTCCCACAGCGCCCACTCACTCTGCTGTTTCGGGCGTGGAGCTTGCGGGAGCGCGCGGCTGACCGAGTTCTGCTTCAACTCCCTGGCGTACTCCAGCCACGTCTCCCATGGCCCACCCAGGACCCACGCTGGCACCGTCGTACGTTCTTCTCCCAATAGCTTGGCCTTGTGTCAGCAGCCAAACTCCCTGCCCGGCCGCGGTGGAAATCCTGGCTAGTGGCAGTTCAGCCCGGAGGCGGACATCAGAGTGGTTCTCTTGGGGCACACCCGTCCGATGACTCACCGCCCCAACACGGCACCAACGACGCCCCGACAACCCCACACACCTCCAACCATCCCGCCGCCCGGGGCCCCCCTTCCACACCCTGGCCCGCGAGCTGCGCAGGCCTGGAGCCAGGGCGCCCCACACACAGCCAGATTCCGCCGTAGTACTTCAAGCGGTAATACCATCGAAATTTTCTGATTAAGAACGTTTTTCTAGGTGGTAACTTCCCCACCCACAGTCCACCGCCCACACCCAAGCCACCGCCCAACGACCCCGACCACCCACACAGCCGCCGCCCCGCCCCGCACACACGACAGCAACTCCCCGCCGCAGTAAACACCGCAGCGTCACTGCCCTCCGCCACATCACTCGAGTCCAAGGCGCTGTATAAGCCACACTTCCACACCCCACCTCCCACACAAAGAGCGCTGCTCCGGCGTTCTGTCATCACCCACACACCACCACACCCACACGCACCCACACACCACCCACACACTCCACCCTCACACGGCCCGACACCGGTCCACAACCGCCCCCACAGCCTCCCCCACACACCACTTCCACACACCACCCCACTACACCACCTCGCCACACTACCGACTACCACACACACCACTCCCACACACCACCCCACACACCACCTCTACCACCCACCATACCGACACACACTAAACACTACCCACACACCCATGACACATTCCACACTCCAGACAGGCACACCACACAACCACAACACGCGGACACAGCCCGCCCAACACTGCCCACACCGCGCACACAACAGCCAACACATCACGACGTCGGGGAAATCGCTTCAACACACTCCCACAAACTTCACACACATTTACACACCAATCCACCCTCATGCAGCACACCACGCCACATTATATTATTTATCTTATCAAACACAGGGGTTATTTGGGGAAGTACGAAGTACTATAAAAAAAAAATGTCTACTTTAGGAGATACACACATTGCCTCAAGAACTGAAAAAGATCGGCTTTAAAGCCTAACTTTGGAATGAAAAAACTCAATTTTGATCACCTGCAAAGCTTTGGCACGCACATACAATTGCCCAGGAGAAAACGTGAATCTAATGGCAAGATTACGAACTGTGTAAGTAAACGAATGGTTTAATTTTATTGTTTGCCATAAGGATGATGTCCGTTGTCACGGGTGGCAAAACAGGGAGGGGAACAAAGGACGTACTACCACTACTATTCGGGGCATAGTACGTACATAATATATACATCACTGCATGAAACTACATGCACCGATTAAAATTGTTTTATTGAGGGGCATTTTCTAGATATACCCTAGTATGTCTGTCAAGCGCGATTCATCATTATTAAACATTTTCGCATTGCTGACGTGGCGTGAAGCCGAACACGTATCAAAACCTCGGCGTTGATTCGGTTTAACTGCTGTTTTGCCGTACACTGCAATCCAGGCAAAAACTCAACCTTCATTTGACTTTGCCGTCCGCGTAACCCGGCCTGCGCCGGGCCGCAGTGGAGACTGCGGCAATAAGCTATATATGATTTGAATTGTTTGCTAGAACGGGGACCGACGCCGTTGCCGTGCGGCCCGTGGCGTGTCGTGTGTCTGAGACACAGCTAGAAGAGAGAGATCAAATAGTTAGAAAAGAGCGCGGACCGAGAGAGCGAAGACAGACAGGTAAGAGAGAACATCATCTCGTACTCACCTGAATTGATACAGTTTAAAAGAGAAAGTTAAATCCAATCTAAAG
>NW_014577899.1:127906-129254 GCF_000485595.1 Priapulus caudatus | reverse complement strand
TAGTCCATATAAGAAAATTTCAATTAAGTATTTCTATTATGGCTCTTGAATATAACTATCGCAATATCTATAAAAATCAGGAGGTAGATACATTAGGGGTCCCTATTATCTTACTCCTGAAATATATATATCCTGTGTGCGCGGCATTACGTGCTGGCTGCGGCCTCTCCTACCTCACCTGCCCTATATATATATATATAGAGAGAGAGGCAGAGGGAGGAGGAAGAAAGAGAAAGAGAGATAGATGCAAGCGTGTGCGTACGTTGGTGAGTGTGCGTGTTCGGATGCCAGTGTGGTCTAGGTGAGTGTGTGCAAAAATAAGAAGAAAATGCAATGCAAATTACGTCGTAATTTAGCACTTCTTCATTTCACGATATTAACAATAAAAAATATATACATGTACATATACGCGTACACACAAAATCTATTACATAGTACATTATACATTGTACACCGCTTTACACAGGTCAAAGGTCACGTTACGTCACATGATGCGTCATCACCACGCCAAATCATGCTTAAATATAGCTATTTATATAATACGCTATTATTATTATTATTATTATTACTATTATTATTAAAGTTGCATGCTGTTGTTGCTAGTTATCATCAGTCATACTTGCTATACGAGCGTGTCTATGCTATTCGACGAGGTACCATATAAGGCACTTTACAGGGAAAACACACAGCTCTCGCACAAATAACCAAACGATGGTATAATAGAGGCGACCATCATGCTAGATGCTCTCTGTGACCTTCAGCGTCACGTCACGTGACATTACGTCATCACCGCGTCGCCGAGCTTCCGGATCCTCGGCGATTTACTCGTAGCTGGTGCGCCACCTGGTGGGAAGGAGACACGTCTCCGCATGGGACTGTCCAGTTGAGGTTTTCCTTTCGCAGCCGAGGCGCGTAGCTGGTTCTTTAATCCACATACACTCATATTACGGCTGGTGACAGCTAGAGGTTGAAGCCCTCGATATCGCATTCACTGAAGCCATCATATTCTGACGATAGAGGACGCGCAGGAGCACCTGGTGCTTTCAGAGTCCTCGCCAGTCGCAGCAGAGGGATCACGTTACCATTGAAATTGAATCATGGATTCTGCACGCCATGGTGGTAATGGATGCCTTGGCGTTGCAAAAGCGAGTGCGGTGCTGTCGCTTGTCATATCAGGTGTGAACGTAGCGAAGTAGTTGTATGATTCATGTACGATATACAGTGCGCATACTGATACAACTTGATACAACTGCTACAACTTGATACAACTGTTACAACTTGATACAACTGCTACAACTTGATACAACTGTTACAACTTGATACAACTGTTACAACTTCATACAACTGC
>NW_014577899.1:122484-127297 GCF_000485595.1 Priapulus caudatus | reverse complement strand
ACACACACACACACACACACACACACACACACACACACACACACACACACACACACACACGCACACACACACACACACACACACACACATACACGCACAGCCCCATATGAATCACGGCCAGCGTAGCCTCACCGATTGTCGACCACATTAGATATTCCACCTTTACAACCGGCCTCACCCCCAACTTCCGATCGCAGCCGCAACACTCTGCATGCGCCATCGAATTAGCGACCGCATTAGCATAGCCGACAATGCATCGTCGGCGTCCACGCTGCGTCGGCGAACAACGAACCGGCAGCGTCATCGTTGGCGTCGGCGCTCGGTTATTGTGCGTGGTCACAAGGCAAGGCAAAGCCATTCTACGCGCGATTCTTTTTTTAGAGCGAATGAACGTGGAAAAGAAAGTCGTGGGGCTGGCGATGAAATGAGAAGGCCGATGCGAGTATGGTGGTAGATTTGTGCGCAGCGAGAGAGGAAGAAGCGAAGGCGGGATAATGGGGAGGTGGTGGGGGAGGTGAGGGAGGTGGTGAGGGGAGGGGTAATGGAAACGTGAGTACGTGGGTTTGGTGGCACTACCTGATGGCGATTGTTGCTGCTGTTGTTGTTACTATTTCTGTTGCTACAGCTGCTGCTGCTGCTGCTGCTGCTGCTGAGAAGATGAAGAAGAAGAAGAAAAAGAAGAAGAGGATGGTGATGATAATAATGATGATACTGCTGTTGCTGCTGATGCTGAGGCTGATGCTGATACAGATGCTGATGCTACCGCTGCCGCCGCCGCCGCTGCGGCTGGGGCTGACGATGATGATGATTATGTTGTTTCTGCTGCTGCTGCTGCTGCTGCTGCTGGTGGTGGTGCTGCTGCTGCTGCTGCTGCTGCTGGTGGTGGTGGTGGTAGGGAGGCAGGGGTTCAGCTGCTACCTGACTCACATACATGGTCCGCGATACTCGAAAACTCGAGCGAGTCCTCCGACAACGACCGCTGCAGCAGCGCTTCCGGTGCGTCTTCCAGGAGGTCGTGTTGCATCGATGGAGCGACCCGAATGTTCTGTGTCTCCTCCCGGAGGTCGTGCTGCGTTGATGGGACGTGTGCATCTGGCGCCTCCGTCGGCAGCTTGTGTTGCATCGATGGAACAGCGTGCACGTCCGGCGACGCTGCGAACAAGTCGTCGTCGTCGTCGGCCGCCTGCGTGACGACCGCGGTGCTGCCGCCTGGCGGCGCGACCTCGCCGTCGCACTGGAACGACACTCGTCGTCGCTCAAGCTTCCGCAGTTCGGACGACGATCGCCACGAGGTGGCGCCACCCGTCGACGCAGGCGTCGGCTTCCGGCCGGTCACGCTCACCGACTCTGACTGCGCGCGCCACCTGGTGGCGTCATTCGTCTCGCCAGCGCCGTCTGGCGGTGCGGCATGCACCTGCCCGGGCAGACTGAACGCGTATCCGTAAGCAGCGAGATAGGGCGCTGCAGCGGCGCCCCCTGCCAGCTCGCGCCAGGCGTGCGGCGGGAGAGAGTAGCCGTCCATGTATGCGCGCGCGAACACTGCAGATGTCTGCTGCTCGCCTATCACCTCCGATATGGTTGCCATGGCGCGTCCGCCGCCTCCTCCTCCTCCTCCTCCTCCGCCACCGCCGCTGCTGCTGCTCAGCTCGCAGCTGACGGTGGCGACCCCTGTCGACGATCCCAATCCCGACGTGCTCGACGTCACGTCGCCGCCCGGCTTCCGGCCGTCGGCAGGGGAAGCCTCCGACGTCGTCGGCTCGCCGGGCGGCGTCGCCAGCTCCTGCGTGAAGAAGGAGATCGTCGGCGGCCGACGCAGGTCGACGACGCGCGTGTTGCGGCGCCCCCTGGCGGCGCCGTGCAGTAGGCGCGCCACCTCGCGGCGCACGACGCGGTTGCGGTAGACGTAGACGATCGGGTTGAGCGCGCACTCGGTGAAGGCGAGCCACGTGGCGACGACGTGCACGGGGGGAGGGATGTCGGCTGGGCACGGCAGCGTGTACTCGAGCACGGCGACGATCCAGAAAGGAAGCCAGCAGACGGTGAAGGAGGAGACGACAATGAGGCCTGTCTTCGCCGCCTTCCAGTCGTCGCGCTGCAGTATGCCGCCCCCTCTCCCTCCTCCTCCTCCTCTCCTTCCTCCTCTCCCTCCTCCTGCACCGCATTCTCCTTCTCCGACGACGACGCTCCCCTTCTGTCTTCCTCCTGCCTCACAGCTTTCCTCTAGGGAGCTCACCCCTTCTCCTCCTCCTCCTCCTCCTCCTCCTCCTCCTCCTCCGCCGCCGCCGCCGCCGCCGCCGCAGCTTTCGTTCGCCAACGACTCGGGCTGGAGGCTATTGCGGCGCGCCCTGGCGGAGGTGATCTGTGCAGCTCGGTATATGCGCGCGTAGACGAACAAGATGGCGGCGTAGGGGAGCACACAACACAGCAGCGTCACCAACACCGAATATGAGACGGACGCCGCGTCCCTCGCGCCCCAGTCGATCGTACACAGATACTTCTCGTCGTGGTAGACTATGCGGTTCCAACCGAGCAGCGGCATCGCTGCGACGGCCGCCGACACGGCCCAGACGACGCCGATGAAGTAGAGTGAACGTCGGCCCGTCACGCGCATCGTGTAGTGCAGCGGGGCGACGACGGCGCACAGCCTGTCGACGCTGACTAGCAGCAGTGTCAGTAGACAGGCGCTGAAGAGGAGAGTAGTTCCGGCGCCGACGCATTGACACCATGCGTCGCCGAACACCCAGCGCCCCGCTGCGGCCGACACGAGTGCGTTGGGCATCACGAGCGCTGTGATCGTCAGATTGACGACGACGATGTTGATGACGAAGCGGTTGGAGACGGTGCGCAGCGACCTCTTGCGGTAGAACACCATGGCGACGACGACATTGCTGATGACGCTGGCGACGATGACGACACCGAGGACGGCCGCCGCCGCCTCGTCGCGCCGTCGCCGCTCGCCGTCGCGTTGCCCTAGCGACGCGTTCGTCTGCGAGTAGTAGGACTCGTTGTCGGTGACGTTCAGCGTTGCGGCGGTCACGTGCGCGCAGCATTGCCATGGCGATCCGGTCGCCAACGACCAGTTCGTCTGGCCGTCGTCGTCGTCGGCGGCGCTAATGTTAAACATTATCACGGAAGCGTCGGCGTCGGCGGCGGCGGTGGTCGTCACATCTCGGCAGCAGCGGCCGCTGTGGCGTTGTTGCTAGGGCAGCGCGAGAGCGAGGAAACAGCAGACGATCCGGTGTGTGTGTGTGGAGAGCGGTAGCAGCAGACGATGATGTAGCTGTTAGCAGACGCCGGTGACCTCACTCTCTCTCTCTCTCTCTCTCTCTCTCTCTCTCTCTCTACTTGTACACATCCATAGTATATATCAGTATATATAATAAATATGATACAGCAAACATGTAAATTGTACACATTACAATCATATACATACACAGCATATATACATTGTACACATTACATATACATACACAACATATATATTGTACACATCCCACAATATATATATATATATATATATATATATATACAACAACATGTAAATTGTACACATTACAATCATATACATACACAGCATATACACAGCCCAAATATACATTACATGTACACTACACAACAATATACATTGTAGCACTATTACATATACACTACACAACATAATACATTGTAGCACATTACATATACATACACAACATATACATTGTACACGATTACATATACATGCACAACAATACAATTGGTACACATACATATACAACACAACATACTACATTTGCTACCACTTACCATATACACAAACATATACCATTTGCGTACAGAATTACATATACATACACAACATATACATTGTACACATTACATATACATACACAACTATACATTGTACACATTACATATACATACCAACATATACATTGTACACATTACATATACATACACAACATATACATTGTACACATTACATATACATACACAACATATACATTGTACACATTACATATACATACACAACATATACATGTACACATTACAATACATACACCAACAATTATAACTTGTACACATTACATATACATACACAACATATCCTCATTGTACACATTACATATACAGTGCCAACATATACATGTAATCTGATGTACCCATGCTCTCGCACACTGGAATTTACGATAACGATCATAGAGTCCATGCGAAATATGATCAGAGTTATAAATCAACATATAAATATATTTATATGCTCTGATATGATAATATACTCGTGCATAATATGAATCTCGTTATATAAATGCGTGTGCTGAATATGAATCACGGCGGACGCCGATCGCGAGGCCCTCTTCGTCGGCAAGAAGTCCATCACGTAGAATCGCGTCGCCAATAGGAAACAACAACAACGATAACCACGACGACGACCGGCAATAACAATTGAACACTCACAACAACGATAACAAGAACAACAAGAACAACGAGACGACAACAAAATAATCTAGAGACGAGCACAGACCTCCGCCAAGGCAGCTCGAAATCATTCAATGTGAAATTTTTTTTATTAAATTAATAATTTCAATTAAGTGGAAAAATTAATAATTAAATAATAATGCGACCGATTATGCGAGCGAGCAGGTGAGGACTACGTCGGTTGCGCCCCTTACGGCCTCGTGGTTGTCGTGTATTAGTTAAGTGCTAGCAGCCAGCCGCACCTAGCGGAAGTGCAACGTGAAGCGTGCATGGTAACACACAAACCGAACACTCAAAACTCGCTGGTAAAAACATAACCCCCGCCATGCCCCTGGCGAGAGGCAACTAACAATTTGCA
>NW_014577899.1:114486-122459 GCF_000485595.1 Priapulus caudatus | reverse complement strand
GGCCATACGACACACATATACATTGGCTACGACCAGTACATTACTCCCACCCCATGCCACAAACATTCATACATTGTACACATTACATAACATACGACAACACTATACATTTTTACACATTACATACTCCATGCACAACATATACATCTGTCAATCTGATTGTACCACATGCTCTCGCCCCCCACACTGGAATTTCGATAACCGAATCATACGAGCATGCGAAATATGAAATCAGAGTAATATAAATCAATCACTATAAATAATATTTATATGTACTGGATATGCATAATATACTCGCTCGCCACTCATGATCGAATGTCGTTACTATACATCGCGTGTGCTTGAATATGAATCATGGCGTGACGCGATCGCGAGGCCCTGCTTCCGCGGCAAGAAGTCCATCACGTACGAATCGCGCGGCTCGAATAGGAAACAGCACACGACCAACGATAACCACGACGACGACGGCAATAACAGATTGAACACTCAACAACACGATAACACAGAACATACAGAAAACCAACGACGACAACAATAATAATTAAAGAGCACAGACCTCCGCCAAGGCAGCGAATGATCATTCAATGTGAGAATTTTTTTATTAATTAATAAATTTAATTAAGTGGAAAAATTAATAATTAAATAATAGATGGGCGAGCCGGATTAGATGCGAGCGAGCAGGTGAGGGAGTACTGTCGGTTGGCGCCCCTTACGGCCTCGTGCGTGCGATGTCATGTAAGTGCTAGCAGCAGCGCCACCTAGCGCGAAGTGAACGTGAAGCGTGCATGGTAAACACACAAACCGAACACTCAAAAACTCGCTGGTTAAAACTACATAACCCCCGCCATCGCCCCTGGCGAGGCAGGCAACTAACAATTTGCCAACAACAACAACAACAACAACAAACCAACAAATATAAACAGCAACCACTCGTCATGAGGCGCGCGTGATCGCATCCGTAACTCTTGCGGCGGGCCTGGATGCGGCAACGAACCCCGCGGCACGCGCGCGCCCCCTTCTCCCTCTGTCCCCCTCCCCTCGTCATGTAGGCAGGCGGGCACACGCGGTGACGTGAGGTTACGACGGACGGCCAGAGCGGCGCCGGCTAACCACCGCGCGGCGCGCAAGACATCTCGCGCTTGACTGCCCCGTCTTTTATCGTCCTTGCACGCCGCCGCCCCCACTCTTTCGGCATTCTTACATCGTGGTCCCGCGGTGAGCCAGCCAGGTAGGCAGGTAGGCAGGCTATATTGCCGGCGGTTGACGTTGCCACGAGCACAGTGCTGGCTAAGCTTGCAGTCGCAGAGGTAGGCTCGGCTACAGAGAGATAGAGAGACACCAGAAACACGGAGCAGACAAAGAGCCGAGGAGGAAACCCGAGAGAGCGCTATACAGAGAGAGAGAGAGAGAACAGCAGAGAGAACGAAAGAGAGAGACAACGAAGAGAGAAGAGACAGAGAAAGAGATAATTATATATATATATTATATACTATATATATAGGAGAGAACGAGGAGAGAGAGAGAGAGCAGAGAGAGAGAATAGAGAGAGAGAGAGAGAGAGAGAGAGAGAGAGAGAGGCAAGCAGAGAACGATAGAGAGAGAGAGAGAGAGAAGAGAGCAGAGGAGAGAGAGAGAGAGAGAGAGGAGAGCACGAGAGGAGAGAGAGAGAGAGAGCAGAGAGAGAGATGAGAGAGAGCAGAGAAAGAGAGAGAGAGAGAGAGAGCGATGATCGCGAAGAGAGGAGCAGAGAGAGCAGAGAGAGAGAAGAGAGATGCATGAGAGAGAGAGCAGAGAGAGAGAGAGATAACGAGCGAGGAGAAATATATATGTTGTGTATATCTATGTAATGTGTACAATTTACAAATTACAATGTTGTTCGACTCTCAGTGAACGAAGTATGGGGATTAACGGGGATTATTGTACGAAGATAACGGCACGCGTTCAACGTATAAAGTATGAAAATGCAACGACGAACTTTATATCGTACGTCAATACTGTGTATTATATTATATAAGAATGCAATGTTTATCACATGTTTATATGTACATTGTACGAAAATGCAACATGTGGCGATACATATATGGATAATGGACCGTCAATGTAATGTTTATAGCATGTCAGTACGTATATTATATGGCAATGTAATGTTTATAGCATGTCAGTACGTATATTATATGGCAATGCAATGTTTATAGCATGTCAGCACGTATATTATATGGCAATGTAATGTTTATAGAATGTCAGTACGCAGATTATATGGCAATTTAATATTTACAGCATGTCAGTACGTATATTATATGACAAAGAAATGTTTATAGCATATCAGTACGTATAGTATATGGCAATGCAATGTGTATAGCATATATCAGTACGTATATAACATGACAATACAATGTTTATAACATGACAGTACGTATATTATATGGCAAGACAATGACCATGACGTTTGGACCCATGCCCTGGGCTAGTAACATCAGTGTAGGTGAGTATACAGTGAAAGGACAAGTTCTCCCCCTTCAAATACCGAGGACACCTACTGTAACACTATAACACCACCAACAATCTTAAACAGTTCCTTAGATCTATAGTACGTACTGGTTTTCTACAGTTTTTTTTACACGTACCGCTAGCGGGTGTTTATTAAAGCTAACAGTATTAGTTCTAGTGTTTAGCGCCTACAGTCAACAACTAGGTAAGCCCAGAAGATCTATACAAAATTTCGGATTTTTTTTCCGATTGGTCGCCACAAAAAGTTCTTTAGATGACGAATCTTCGGAATTAGCCTTCTGGGTGATCTCTTACCTGCCGGTTGACATATTGTGATGTCGTGTGCCTCTACGTGTGTGTGTCTGTGTGTGTGTGTGTGTGTGCGTTTACGTTCGTGTGGGGCGTGTGGTGGGCGATGTGTGTGTGTGTTGTGAGTGTGTGGTGTGTGTGTGTGTGTGGTGGTGTGTGTGTATGTGCATGTGAATGAGTGCGGTGCGTGTGTAGATGCTGGTGCGTATGTGTTGGCGTGTATGTACGTGATTTGACAGACAAACAAATTCCCGAATCAAGGTTGCTGTTGAGCTTTTCATTGAAATCAGGGAGGGGTGTTTATTGCCGCGTTTATCGTGGGGAAATGGACGACAACACACACACAACCACATCACACACACACACACACCACAACACACACACACACACAGCAACACACACACACACATAACACAGTAGCGCCGCGCGCACGCACCATACCCCCCCGCCCGCCACACACACATCAATATACCGCGCGCCGAGCAACACATACAACACAGGCACTCCTCACAGGTCACACCACACACACACACACCAACACACACAGCGCATACACAGCAACAAACTGACCCACATATACTATATATATAACACATACGCGCACGCCATGCACCAGCATACGCGGAACGCACGCACACTCACACGCAGGCCACCACAACACAGACACACACACGATCACACAGGGGCCATAGCACACACAATGGCACACGCACAGCAGACAAAAACACGGACATACATAATACGCGGCGCGGCGACGCGGCACACACACGCAGGGCCAGGCACGCATAACACAACACACATAGCGCGCTACGCCGCTCGGCCGACGGCAGGGAACGACAACACAACAACACAGCAAACAACGCTCTGAACAGCACAAGCTTTTCCCCCCCTAAAGGATCGTGGGGTAGCTCTACGCGCCAGCAGAAGCCGGCTAGCCTGCTGCCGCCTGTTGTGAGCTTCACGGCCGGCGGCTACATTCCTAAAGATCGCCATTAGCGAAAAAGGCAGCATTGCACTTATGGGCATCGCATACGCCCGCTTCTGACATTATGAGTGCAGGCGCTCGTGTTCCCAAAATAGCAACCATTGTGGAGCCACCCGGAACAGGGTGGAAGCATAGAGAAGACGGGACTTTCAATATTATTATCGGTCTCGGGCTTGTGTCGTGATATGTTTTGGATCAAGTGTATGAGTTGGGATTGCAGAACCTTTTATTTATTGATTCTATGATATATAGTATCATCGTGTAAGGTGTGCGTTACTTTGTGGCACGCACGCGCGCGCGCGTGTGTGTGTGCTGTGGCGCAGTCTTGATTGCAGCGTGTCTTGTGTGGGATATAGAGATAAAAACTGCGTCTGTGTGCGTGATTGTCGGTGGCGTGGGCGTGTCTCTGCTCTGTCCTCTTTCTCACTTTTTCTTTATCAGATTGGTAAGTCATACGGGCGCAACTATTTCTCTTTGACGGTGGTTGGTAAGCTTTCGCAACAATTCACATAATATATCGCATATTTTATAACAAACAACGTTTTCTATTCATCTTTTTTTGTGTGTGCTCATCGAAATGCTTTGCATGCGATGAATAATCAAAAAGATGTGGCCGATGAGATGGATGGGAAGCAGTAATACTGGCTACGGTGGCGTGATTTTGTTCGTAATAGACTGAGCCGCTTAGAGGCCGGCAAGTGCTCAGGCTCATGGCCACTGAATGACGACGCCGGACCGTGTCCCACACGAGAATTGGAGACAACCGCGGCTCCATCTAAAGGTCAGACCCTCCAAAAATCAGTCCCGCACGCGTTGCACGTGTGAGCCGCCGTGTCTGTAGGTGTGTCATTAATCTCACAGCCACCAGCAACAAATGTTACAAGGTCGCCGCTTCCTCTCTCGCGCCCAACGCTCCGAGGTAGAAAGAAACGTTAGAAAGAAATGTTAGAACCGTTGGGGTGCTAATGTGCAGGTTGTACGTAAAACGAAACGTGTATTCTGCGTGAATATCGTACAAAACTTTCGCCGGCTTAACTAACTCCAAGCTACCTGCCTGCGCTGACTTCGACACAGAGGCTGACGATGATACCGCTAATTAGACTACTCGGGAATTCCGCTCGTCACGCTGATGAGACTCCGATGATTATCTCGTAAAATCCCGGCCCGAATTATAGTAATGGCGTTTTGTAAGAATGATTGACTGATACGAAGTACAAGATGAATACACGGGGATCCTGTTACTACAAGGACGATTTTCTGGGTCCCCGCCACGCGGCGGGTATTTTTCATTTCTATATAACGACTTTGTACACGACCTTCATAATCTCATTGCCTTTTCTGCTTCAATGGTAAGGCTATATATAATATCCGGAACGCCGCTTAATATACGATATGTTTTCTTTGGCCTGTCGTTTGCGTACTAACGGGGTGCGAACTGTAGTAATAGAATAAGTAGTGAATTGAATGAGGAGTGTTAGGCTGGTGCAGTAATTGTATGTAATTTGTGAGCAGCAATTTAACGCTACGAAAGTTCTTAATTGTACCTATGAAACCATAATAAAAGTCCTTGTAAACAACTTGTAATGCCATAATTTTTCTTTGTTAATTGCGCGGGGCTCATTATGTTCAAGTGGTTAGATGGCGAAAGCCGCTTAATACAATTAATTTTTCTGTGTGGCCGGTCAGTTTTCTACTAACGGGTTTGACTGTAAGTAATGATCTTGGAACAATGTAGGCAAACACGGCTTCGCGAGTAAATGGTTTATGATCCTTGCCGCACGTAGTGTAGCGGAACGAATTGTTTTTTGCGGCCGTGTGTGGTGTGTGTGTGTGTTGCGTGCCGTGCGTGCGTGCGTGGCGTAGCGTGTGTGTGTTGTGTGCATGTGCGTGTGTCTGTCTGGCTGTGCTGCTCGATAATTTTTGGCAAGCGTTAAGAGGTAGAAACTTAAAACTTGGTCCAGAGTGTGGAACCGCTATTGATTTTGAGTGGCCTTTCACGGGCCCGAAGGATCAAACGGGTCACAGGTTTCTACAGTTTAAATGAATAGATAGATAGATAGATAAGATAGATAGATAGATTAGGATACGAGTAGATAGCAAATAGAGAGGATAGGAATAGAGTAGATGGATAGATAGGTAGAATAGATAGATAGAATAGATATAGTAGATTAGACTATAACAATGAGATAGATCAGCAAAAATGGATGAGATTGATAGATAGATATGCGCGCTGAAGTGCGTGCGGTAGGCAAGTGCGGGGAGGACTTGAATTTGGCCGACAGCCGCAGCGACGTGGTGACCTGGCAAATCCACTGCAAGGTTACGTGACAGACTACTGTATCCCTTAGCCGGTGGTTGTGTGTTTGTAAGTCTACAGCCAGCGCACCTAGCGGAAGTGAACTGAATCGTGCATGTTTTCCAGGAAGATTTTCCATTCGATTTTCTAAATATGTTTTTTTTAAACAATTAACCCAATAAATAACAAAATGCAGTGTTAGCATCGAACTTGATGCGTAGGAATAAAGCACGAAAAATTTCTATTATTATTATATAGATACTCTCAATGTTTTCCTAAAACGAAATATACGATTACTACATACAACGTAACGCGACCACGTCACATGAACCCACACCCTCGTTTCGTTTCCCCAGGAAGAAAACCAGATTGTTCGGGTTCCAAAGTCCCTATAAGTATATTTAGCAATGGTGTGCGTCCTCTCACGAAAACCGCGCCCGCATCTCCGCTCGGCCATCGACGATATGACGTGATATCTCGGTAATACGACGTGTGAGAAGATGTAGCGTCGAAATATGCACGAGAGCTAACACGGTCGCTTCCTCCCTCTGGAGGTGTGAGCAAAATACGCGCGCGCTCGTTGGAATCTAGACAACACTTCGGCTGCTAAAGTGTGGTTCGGTAATTGGATGAATCTCACGTGTGTTTCATCCACCACTCCCCCACCCCCGTTCCCATATTTACACCACACTACATTTCAAAACACTCACGATAACGAAGCTAATACAAACCTGACTGCCATAGTCGTACACACGCGCTTACGTCAAAGTTAGCGAACCGCAGGCATCTCGTCGCCATGGCAACCCTAACGGATGCCAAGTCGAGAATCCGAGGATCACGAACGATCTTTCAATGCTCGTTTGTCACTATCGAGAGGCGGAGACCAACAGGGGGCGTTGTCAAAGGGTAGAATCCAGCAGGGGGTGCTGTCGAGAGGGCAGGAACCGGTAAAGGGTGCTGTCTGCGGTCTGGGCAGCAGCCATCACAACATGCCCCTCGTTATGATGTGCTCCGGACGCTTGTTCAACGTGTCGAGGCCATCCTCGATCGACTTCGTCTGACACAACTCCACCAAACTCTGAAAGACATGCGGCAATACACCTATTAGTTTTCGATATTCATTTTGACACTCATTCCCAAAGTCTTCACCGACAATACCATCGGTAAACCCAGATCGGTAAACTCAAGTCTTGCCCATGACAGACAGAGGGGGGATGCGATTAAGGTTTTAAGGGAAATAATGTGCTAGTATCACCAGGCTGTATTGCCTTAATTAAGGTCTACTGTCGGGATTGGGCATAGCATTTCAAACACAAACACTCAATATCCTTAGTGACTCCTGGTGCACACGATCAAGGGTTTCAAAGTGACACCGTACAATGAGGGAGGGAGTCAGCAGTTTTAAACACAAATAGAAACACTATGCTATTCTATGCCGATTCGCCACCGAGCATTTACCTTGAATGTTCGTGGTTCGTATATGGCTAGACTAGAGAGAATGGGTCTGTTTAAGGCAATGTGACACTAGAAAGAGAAAATAGAAACATGTCAACAAGCGTCAAACAATCATGACCATGGTAAAAATATTCACTTTTTTATCAATTGTCCGATTAGATTCTCACAATGAAAAGTTTGCTGGCACACACAAAAATGCAATTTCAATGTTTTTTTTAATTAGAATACCAGTATTATCGGACAATGATTCACCACTGGTTATTATATTATATCAGGCAGTCCAAAGTAAATCATATCATGATTGAAAAACAATGTCTAATTTTTTGTCTATTGTTGTTTATCGGTACATTTTCGTTTACTGTTGTACAATTGTCTTTATTCAAACCTTACTATATCTATCCAGTATACACCTATATACTAAAAGATTACCGAAAATTAAAC
>NW_014577899.1:112223-113379 GCF_000485595.1 Priapulus caudatus | reverse complement strand
TCCAGTATACACCTATATACTAAAAGATTACCGAAAATTAAACAATGCTAGTTCATTCTAAACGGAGATAGTAAAATTATCAGTTTCCTTGATTACTATATACAGTGACATACATCATATCAGAAGTAGATAATAGGGAAGGAGTGTGACTAGGGGTGAGTATTGCGACCAAAAACCGTATTGCGATATATTGCAATACGACAAAACCGTAATGCAATATTTTCCAATACGTATTGGGAAGTGCACGGCAATGTTTCCCGCTGACAGTGCAGCCCTCTGTGCCGTAACAATGTCACCCGCTGTACTGAATTAGTCTGAATACCCTCGCGGAAGGCACTGACGTGGCTGGAATACACAATTAATACCCCTGCTGCATAATTGGCTAATAGTAATACAGAGGCGTGTTCAACAGAGCGTGCGCTCGATGCGAACGCTCGATGCACGAACGCAGCGCCTCTTGAACGACACACGAGCGCTCGCTGTGCGCTGGCTTTATCCAAGATGGCGGCCCCCATGGAGGCCGGGTTACGCAGCAGATTTTAATCGCGAGATTTTAATGTCTTCGAACAAGTACTGTTAAACGAATTAGCAGACGAAATTGATACGAATTGAATTTAGAAGTAAATGAATGAATGCAAAATGAAATGAAGTTGAAATAGATTGCAAATTGAAGTCAGAAATGTTAGATTCCCATTCCCCAGATTGCCCGTCGCCATCTTGTAAACAACTCGCGCGCTGCGCGAACAGCCTTTGGAGTTTGCGCGCGCGCGCTCGCTCGCGCAGTGTCGTTCAGAAGGCGAGCGCTCGCGAGCGTTCGCTCTCCTGAACACGCCTCTGGATACTGAAACTGAAACTGAAACAGTGGGCGCTCGCTTCAGCTTGTATCGCGCGCGCGGGGCACTCAGGCGAGTATAGGCTATATATACTCCCTGGTTGACGTGCTCGCTCACACGTCTGCCCCACTCTACCCGCGCAGTAGTACCGCGCAGTGCTCCATGCAGTGGTCGCTTACCACTACCAGTAATACTGTATGCGTCGTGCAGGCATTGTGCTTTCGTAATATATACTATTACACCGCCAGTGCATAATTTTCGAGCCCATTAACAATATAGACATAAAGGCAAGTGTCAAGTAGTTTATTTCTTGTTATACCACC
>NW_014577899.1:110500-111957 GCF_000485595.1 Priapulus caudatus | reverse complement strand
TAGTAGCTGCCTATTGTTTCAAGGCAACAGAATGGAGAATCGTGTTGTACGTTTTAGTCTGTATCTCCGGATTGCGGGTGTATACGAGGAAACGATTTCGCAAGATGCTAGGCGAATGTACTGTGTACGATTTGAGCTCAAGTTGGTTGAGTTACGCGTAGTAAATCATAGGTATTCTAAGGCTAGTAAATGACGAATTTCCCTTGTTTATTGAAGTCACACTCCTTCCCTATTATATCTACTTCTGATCATATATACGTCCGAGTCTTTATGGACCTATATATTATATAAGATCTATATACCACTCCCAGTATCGATGAAATCAGCATCTATTGGGAGTATAACAATAAAGATATGATAGCAATGATTTTGTATGAACCTTGTTTAAACTTGATATGAAGATGCGGTACTCCATTCCATGTTCCAGCGCAGCTGAATGAATTCTAGTGATGGCCAGCTGAAACCAAAAATATGCACATTGATTTTTTTTCACATTACTGATTGAGTAATCGATTGATTTCTCATAATTTCTTAATCATGACCATTCTTGTGGATTGCGTAATATGTCGTACTACCACGGGCGTGCATTTTAACATAGTATTCGATCAGTGATTGCATCACGTTTAAAATATTTAATCTACACAGAAATATTGCATGCTTAGCATACTTGCACTAAGGCTGGTTTCAGCTTATAGAGACAAGTAGAGGGTTAATTTTCAATCCTGGACCATATCCCTATAATTATAATGTTACTCTAACGTTTAGGCGACATCTTCAATGTTCATTGACATATACTCCTAATGGCGATACACGCTGATCTCTATAGTAATGAGACCATGTACTATGTAGCATCTGTAGGGAGTATATGTACATCCTTGAAAAATAAATATGTCACTTATTAATACTAGGCTCGACATTGAGATACGGGGTCCTAATGTATAGATGACTCTTGGGATATTGAAAGAGGAGGGGTTGATCCAGTGTTTACTGTTCATTAATTCAACGCGTGCAAATTAACAGTAATAACACACTCACCTGCCGCGCGTCACTTCCTTGCGCTACTCGAGTCACACGCGCCCGATCCAGTGCCTTGTGGACAGCTCTGATTGCAAGCGAATAACAATTCCTGTTCCTGCCATAGAAATACTGGAACACAGAGAAATATTATCCATATGTGCATCCGGTCAGTCACCGTTAGAAAATGAACGAGTGAAGCGAGCGAGGTCAGTTGACAGTAGATACAATCATGTAACCCAAACACAGGATAGGGTTACAACGCGAGCCTATCCTTTTGTGTGGAGGAACCCCTGAGTGAATCACTCAGGGCGGTTTGCTGGTGCGTTTTCAGAGACTATAACTTCCAAACTGGGATTATTCTCAGCTATCCTGGAACTTACTATGTATCACAATACTCTGTATTAAACTAATATAACGTGTTACAAAAATTCGAAGCGACG
>NW_014577899.1:99240-110490 GCF_000485595.1 Priapulus caudatus | reverse complement strand
TGGTTTTATTGGCCGACCCATGTTCTCTATCCTTGCAACCGGCGCCCTTGAGTGAATTCACGCAGGGTTCCTCCACACAAAGGATAGGCTCGCGACTTAACCCTATCCTGTGTTGGGGTTACATTACTGTATCTAAGTTTGACAGTTGCGCAGTTGGCAGTTGTCATGCAATTCTGGCGTTGAAAACAAACTCGTGCCTACTAAGTACTATAGCTCTAGCTACTATAGCCCGCGTCGATAACGCCGCAGCGGCCTATAGTACATTGTTCGGCTGGAAAATACCAACTAACGACTGTTACCACTGTCCCCATGAAAATGGATCGCCAAACGCCAAAGTTAGGGGCTTTTTAGGGGCGCCGTTTCGCGGACATGCATTATTACCATGAGATTTCATTTTCACTACTGAGATTTGTCATTTTCATACTGCAGATTTTTCATTTTTCACTTACTGCAGATTTTGTCAATTTTTCACTACTGAGATGTTTCTTTTCACACTGAGATTTTCATTTGTCACTACTGAGATTTTTCATTTTTCAAACTACTGAGATTTCTCATTTTCACTTACTGAGATTTTTCATTTTCACTACTGCAGATTTTTCATTTTCGACTACTGAGATCTTTTCATTTCTCACTACTTGAATTTAATTTCATTTTCACTACTGAGATTTTTCATTTTCACTACTGAGAATCAATACCTAAAGTGTATCGATAGTGCGCGCTCCGAATGTTGTGTTACGCTTAGCTACGTTTACGTTGAGCTTTGGGAGATAGGTGCTATGTCGCAAGCGTAGCCTGGGGTTGTATATCATGCACCAGAATGTTATATAATAATAAAAAAATAATCTTTATGTCAACCTCCTCACTTTATTGTATATTTACAGAAGGTGAAATGTGCCCCCTATCTCTTTAGAGTATCTCACTCATCTTCACCACTGGTTGCTGATCATGAACCACCACTTGGCTTTTGTCAAGGCCTACCAATCGAATTCATCACAAGATCAAAATCTCAATGTCCAGCTTCCTCTAGCCAACACCTGCTGGCGAATGTGCTAAACCTAACCAGCTCGGTCATTCCACATATGAATCAATTCAGGGAAAACCTGGTTCTGGTGCTGCAATGTTGCTGGCTGTTTTGCGAATGGCATAATGATCCAACTGGCATATTTGACTATAGGATCAGCAGTTTGATAACCCCATTCTACAGGTAGCTGATAAAGATTATCATAATTTGAGCTCTCGCCATAGCCTAAGTGTGTAAAAATCTTGTATTTTGGACTATCTGTTTGATGTTGGACTACTGTATTCTCAGTAAATTCTTGCCAATGTCATATCTCAGTGTTTAGTTTAATAGCATTAGACAACTTAAACTTTTCTTCATTTGCTATTTTTAGCCAAGAAAATTGTTTTTACTTTGAAAAGTGTTTCCATAATAAAGTGAGTAACAATTTTAATGTGTATAACAAATATCTGACTTTATTTCTTACTAAGAATCCAATAATCCCACTAAGAAGAGCTTGGAGAATATTCTAAAGCTCACTACGAAGTTTTATCACGGCATCCTATAGATTGTGGTACAGTGACGATATGGGCGCAATCGAACATTTATCACTACAGGCCACTGAACATGCATCAATCGTGACAGTATTCATTCTGCCATCTATGAATTGGGTATGAATTTGAAAAGGGCCTTTTTCACCCTTTGACCTTCAATTTTGGTTTGCACTTGTGGATCAGGATGCAAGATGAGCTACCTTTAGAGGCTCCTAGAAATCAGTCTAGATTCAGTAGATTTTGGAAATGATGAGGATGGCCCTATATCAGAACTATGAAAGGCTGTCGACAACAGACTTAAATAAATTAATACCATGATGCCATCATCACCGCTATCAACCACTGGTCCCTTAATGTTAAAAGTTGGTCATCTTGGATGTGATAGAGGACCTCGGGAACTACTATATTATTGTTTGTGTGTATTTCTGGTAAAGGGCCATCCTCATCATTTCCAAAATCTACTGAATCTAGACTGATTTCTAGGAGCCTCATTAAAAAAGGTAGCTTCATCTTGCATCCTGGAATCCACAACGTGCCAAACTCAAAATTGAAGGTCAAAGCGTGAAATAGGCCCCTTTTTTCAAATTCAACGCATTCATGATCGGCACGAATGATCTGTCCGATTGACTGCAGATCCAGTGGCCTGTAGCTGATGAAAGTTCGATTGCTGCCCATATCGTCACTGTTACCACAATCTATAAGTGAGCCGTTGATAATAACCTTCGTAGTGAGCTTTAGAATATTCTCCAAGCTCTTCTTAGTGGGATTATTGGATTCTTAGTAAGAAATAAAGTCAGATATTTGTTATACACATTTAAAATTGTACTTCAGCGTTTGTATGGAATACATTTTGCAAAGTAAAAAACAATTCTGCTTAAGAAAATAGCATTAATTTTTGGAAAAAAAAAACGTTTACATTGTCTAATCTAATTAAAGCTAAACAACTGAGATATGACATTGGCAAAGAATTTTAACTGAAATATTCAGTGTCAAATAAAGTAGTCAAAAATACAAGATTTCAAACACTTAGCATGCGAGAGGCTCAAATTATGTTAATATATTTCACTACCTGTTAGAATGAGGGTTATAAAAAACTGCTGTTCCTAGTACATATGCAGTTGACATCTTATGCCATTCAAAACCACCACATACATTAGCCCACCAAAGACAGGTTGTCCCATGATATGATTCATATGTGAATGACCGACTGTGGCTAGCTTTAGCACATTCCCACAGGTGCTTTGGCTAGAGGAAGCAGGACATTGCGCATTTGATCTTCGGTGATTGAATTCGGATGGTAGGCCTTGGAAAAAAGCCAAGGTGTGTGGTTCATGATCTCACAACCAGTGCGTTGGAAGATGAGGAGATCTCTACAAGGAGATAGCCACATTCACCTTCTGAATATTACAACTAAAGTGAGATTTGACATAGATTATTTTTTTATATATAACACTTCTGCTGTGAATGATATACAACCCAGCCTACGATTGAATACACCTATATCAAAGCTCAACGTTAACGTAGCAACGTGTAACACGAACATTCGGAGCGCACCTATCGATACATTTAGGTATGATTCTCAGCTACGTGAAAATGAAAAAGTTCAGTAGCTGAGACTCCAGTTAGTGAAAATGAAAATCTCAGTAGTTGAAAATGAAAAATCTCAGTAGCTGAAAATGAAAAAGTCTCAGTAGTTGAATAAAATGAAAAATCTCAGTAGTTGAAAATGGAAAAATCTCCAGTAGTGAGAAATGAAAAATCTCTATGAAAATGATCAGAGGTGAAAATGAAAATCTCAGTAGTGAAAATGAAAAATCTCAGTGCAAAGAAATCAGTGGAAAATGAAAATCTTCAGTAGGAAATGAACATAGTGAAAAAATCTCAGTAGTGAAAATGAAAAACTCAGTAGTGAAAAATCGAAATCTCCAATTGGTAATAATCATGCTCCAAGCGTCCAACTTGAACACTATTAGTGAATCCTACTTTGAACGTTCCCTTTAACATTTTTTAAACTCTTTTTTCATGGACTTTTTTTTCTCTTATGTTCATTTCTTTGCTTACAACTTTCCTTTTTTTTTGTTCTTTTTTTTTTTTTTTTTTTTTTTTTTTTCCTTTTTTTTTTTTTTTTTTCTTTCTCCTTTTATTCCACAAAGTAAGCACTACTGAGCATTTCATTTCAACGAAGCTGGGTTGCCGCCACGCGTGACAGTCACCGGTATTGTATATACATGCCCAAGCTTGCCATGTGTTTTGCCGTACATATCCCGGTACATCACGGTTACGGGCGTTCGCACGCCACTTCGTTGAAAAATGAGAATGCGATAGGTGCTACTTTGTCGAATTAATAAGGACAAATACATGTTTGAAAGTGTTCAAAAAGATAGGTGGCAGATTTCAGCTGTTACGATAAATAAGTGTTAAAAAGTCCCATAACTTGTCGTTTTGCTGATCCATTTTCTAGGCGCGACAGGTGGGTAACAGGTCGAGTTGTATTTTTCCAGCGACAAATTGACTATAGGACCTTGCCAGTCAACATCCGTTTTTTACGCAACGTGCTCGTAGGATCCGCGCCATGTTGGGCAAGCATAGTATGAGTTGTAAACAAGCGGAATGGAGGGATCACACACAACACACGCACGCATCCACGCACGCACGCACACACACAAACACTCACACACTGACATCATTGCCTGTGTGATTCGCTCCCGAGTTAATCCGCCAGCCAGGATTGATAACACCTGCTCGTGGGCAAGTGGAGTCCTCAGTCCGGTAAAGAATGATTGGTTGTGACAATCAAAACTGCTAAACTCAGCTTTGGTTTTACTACACGTGTTTACAATTACTTCCGGCCCTCACCAAAGGGCACATGCGTTTTTGTCCAGATTGTAGAAAAACTGCGCTCTCATTTAAACGAGTTATCAAACCGTGCCGGTAACTCGAAATATTGCATGTAAATAAAAATTTATGATAGTTGCTGTAGTTTACTGTTTTAGATGGAATAAATTGTATTGCATCGTATGCTCATGTTTCCGTATGCTTGTTTCTAAACAGTGTTGTTTCTAGCATCTATTAAGAAAGTTTCTTGGAACTAGTTTTTCATCGTGATTACTAATTAGTACATAGCATCATAGGTGGTGTGTTCAAGAACTTGTTTATTTACTACTTATCTGGCTAGACGTGCTAATGCAGCGTTGGACGTTCAGAGTTTGGAATGAGGAGGTAGGAGGAGGAGGAGCGGAGAAGGAGAGACAGAGGAGATGATGAGAGGGGGGCACGGAGAGACAGAGAAGAGATGAGAGGTATAGGCGGAGAGGATGGGAGGAGAACCAGAGAGAGATGGAGCAGGAGGAGGGCAGAGACGCGAGAGCAGATGAGAGTGAGGAGAGGGGAGAGGGAGGAGAGACAGAGAGATGAGAGAGAGGAGAGGAGGGAGATGAGAGAGGAGAGACAGAGGAGAGGAGGAGAGACAGAGAGAGAGAGGCAGCGAGGAGAGGGAGGAGGAAGAGAGAGAGAGATAAGGGGAGAGAGAGAGGAGGAGGAGAGGGAATGAGGAGAGAGAAAGGAGAGGATGCAGCAGGCAGAGAGGGAGAGGAGTAGCAAGAAACAGGAGAGAGGAAGGAGGCATGAGACAGAGAGGATCGGGTGTGAGAAGGAGAGAGAGTTGACCACCCCAGGACTTGTGTATAAATGAAACGATGCCTGTGCGGTGTCTATACCGAAAAAACTTCACCGTGATAGTTGCATGTGCCTTGTAGAAGACCATGTTTTAGACCTAGCTTTTAACTAGAAGGCCTGTCGATAAACACACTTCAAAGCAATCTATTGATCACTGCACATTTTGTTCCAAAATACTCTAAATTGCATCGCCATAGTTTTTCTTAAAATGGTCTCTATCTGGCTCATATCACAAGGGTTTCATTCTAACATACATTATTAGGGCCAGAAATTGACTTGACAGATTAAGCTCTCACTTCGATAAGCCTCATCATGAACATTTGAACATGATGGACAGCAGAGAACAGCTAGCGGTAAAAACTGCTTCACATTGAAAGAATATATGGTCGAGTAACATAATTAAAAGTCGTAGCCCTAGTGAAAATATTTAACCTTTCTCATCATTTCCCTCAAAATCCTTCACAATGAACATGCTCGCGGCTGTGGCTCCCTCATGCTCTTAAAACGCAATGGTTTCCGTGTCTTAGGTCTGTAGTACAGCTAGGTAAAAAACGCTCCGAATGAAGAAGATATGGTCAGTTATAACGATAAGTAGAAAGTCGGGTAGCCTCGCTGAAATATTTAACTTTCTCATCATTTCCCTCAAAATCCTTTCGCCCCAGTCGAAATGCTCGCGGCTGTGCTCCTCTGGCTCTTAACTCAATGGTTTTTCCGTTCTTAGTAGTCTGTAGCTGCAGTAATAAGCGTTTCGTCAACACAGAAGTCCAGTAACATCTATCTGGGTCTGTGAACGCGCACTCTCCTCTGCCTGATACACTTTCATGTCCGCCCTGATTAGTTATAACAGCAGGTAGGCCTAGTCGAACGAAATTTCCGTATCCTTTTCCCTGATTCAGATCGGTCCTTGTACATCCGACTATCTACAATAATCACCATTATCGGTTTCGTTGAAAATGTTGGAGCTATCTCTAAACTGAACTTTCCACGGCTGTAACCACGTCGCACGGTTCGCACCAATGATGCCAGACATGGCCGCCTTTGTTTTGATGAACGTCACGTGCAAGCCGGGTCTATTTAGCCCTGCCGGCAGTTTATCGAACCTAGTCTCCTCTATTTATCGTATATTCATAGATAAGGTAGAAGCCATTAATAGCCCACAAGCTTGGATTAAGATCTCAGCCAGTAGATTACAGTGGAGACTTGACATTGTCATGATTGGTTTTATGGGTTTAGGAGCTATCGCCGATTTAGTAAGCGTCGCTGGGGCTTAATTTCCCTCAGGCCGTTTCCGATCGTTGTGTGTTCTGAAGCCGCGCGTCATAGATTTTGTTTGTCAATTTGGCCAAAGTAAATAAGTTTCATACACCCATATTAACTTCCGTGAGTTGAAGTAAGGATGATGATGTTATATAAAATGACTATTAACTCAACCTAGAGAGGACGCCTTCGCACTTTTTATAGGTATCTGAATTATAGCTCCGTATCCTAGCAATTTCATGTTTTGTACGCAGACGGACCACGGCCCGACATTTTTGGAGCAATCCTCCCATTTAGGTAAAATTAATTAGGGTTCTGCCTCTACCTACCCACTGTGAATTTACTGCTACTGGTTCGAAATGCATCCTTAGAGCAGCATTGTCTCAGAAGAAAATTACTATTTAAATGCCCACCAATTATGTTATATATTGCAGTCAACATTTTGGAGGAAATTTGATAAAATTTGAAAGCTACAAACTTTCAGTTCGAGCTGCCCGTTTTCCGTAACAAAAGTATTTTATCTGGTTCAAATTAAAAATAGTTTCACTGCTGCTAGATATATAAAATTTGGTATAGTAATGTGCAGGAGCACATAGTATGTGATATGTTGAGTAAATACAATTAAAGGTGCAAGGAATTGTAAATGCGACATCAATTTTTGGGGAAAATGTAAAATGGTATCAAAATCGAAACATGAATTAATGAAAATAATTTTCAAACTACTTATAGCCTGCAGCAAATACAGCATACTATTAGCTCATAGCCAACACACGCGTATGTATATATGTAGAAATTACATGAAAATTGTCCGGGAGAATCTTATAGTATATGCCAGAAACAAAAGAACGGGAGTAAATACAAAAAGTACATTGTTCGGTAAACCAGGTTGAACTGGCAGTTGAGAACACACCCGTTAATGCAGAGGCATCTAGTAAAAACCGAGCGCCATTAATTGTAGTTTATTTTCCTTTATTTAAATTCTCGCCACAAAGCATCTATAATGGAATTGATAGATATTAATTATTATTAAACTTAATCAGCAAGCGACGTCAGTCAAAACTAGAAATTACACCACCTAGGTTCAGGTTGTTCTAATTTTTGACCTTCAATATCAGTCATGTTTATCGTTCAACAAACTCACTTGTATTACCAGGACTAATATCAACTATATAAGGCTTAGCTATCTTTGTTTGTAAATGTCTGATAAAATTGCAGGAGAAACATCTAAAATAATAATAAATAATGCGCGACAAGCTAACCACGTCTAACAGTTGAATTTAGCCTGCATCATGCGGCCTAGCTTCTTGCCCCGTGTTTACCAGCGTGACTGGTACCGGTCGGATAGTTCCACACGCACACTTAACGCTGTCAGTGGCAAACGGGTACCAGGTCTATTACCAACACTGGCAAGACAACGAGTGACACGCCAGTCCGATTCAGCCAATCAGCAAACAGGCTTACCCCTTTATGATTCCTACGCTGTAATGCCGCACGGCAGATTGGTAATTACAAATGCTTTTACAGGCAGTACTAAGAACTGTTTTTCAATTGGTATGATGGACGTATTCTAAATATGACGGAACGAATGAGGATGCAATGCTGGGTGTTTTCTTTTCAAGCGATTGTCTGCGAAAGTGTTTTTTCGAAGCGTTTGTTTGATTAAAAAATACTAATTTTCACAATGATGTAACTATTTAACAGAAAAGAAAACACCCTTACAGATAAACAGGTAAGGTATGGTTCACATATTATTATCAATAACAAGCTGCAATTAATGACTTTTATACTGCCTGAAAACGGCTCAAAGTTTGCGTCCCTCCGGAAAAATTTCGGGCCGCGCGCCTCATCGCCAGGTCGCTGCTATGCCCCGTTTACGATTTTTGTTGCGTTTTTTAGCACGTTCTATCGCTCAAAAACGGTATACTGGAAAAATTCTGAAAATAATAACATAAAACGGTTTGAGGCCGCCGCTTCTCATCAGACTACAAAGTTTGATTTAATAATATGATATATATTAAAAGTTACGTCATCTGAAAGTGGCGCTACATTACTCGCATTCGAAATGATGCGTTGCCTCAATATAGGACAATATGGCGCGCGAGGCGATCAGCCATCGCTACTACTACTACTAGTACTAGTACTAGGCCCTAGTAGGTACTATTACTAATTACCAAACTATTATTTTCAACAGTACTGTCTTACTTTTGACATCTGAAATATTCTATTTCGCTTCCACCAACTGTCGGGACTAGGCTGGCGTAGAAACCTGACGGCGGTTAGGAAAACCATGTCGATTTAGAAGCAAATGTAAATCTCACGACTGTTTCACGGGCGCTGCCATAGACGGATAGTAGGTGCCGCCATCTGTAGGACAAATTTGGAACATTACGAAGCCCTGTCAAAACTTTAGAACGGGGAGCTAGATATATATCCCATTCCCCAAACATATTTATGCAGTGTGTTGTATTTCTATCGTGTCTTATTCGCACACCTATGCAATACGTCGTTTTACGGTTCCACGAGAAATCTTTTTGACGAAGTATTGACCATCACGACATCGAACGTGATCGGCTGCAATAAATTTAATCAAGTCGCTATAAACTTCTGTCAAGTTCCAACTTAATTCTGTATAACTTCTGTCAAGTTCTAATTGTGCAAGTTCTAACTTCTGTCAAGTTTCTAACTCCCGCCAAGTTCTAACTTCTGCCAAGTTCTAACTTCTGTCAAGTTCTAACTCCTGCCAAGTTCTAACTTCTGCTAAGTTCTAACTCCTGCCAAGTTCTAATTTCTACCAAGGTCTAACTTCTGCCAAGTCTTTCTCAAAGTCTGCCACGAGCAGGACAATCGAAACGAGCCAAAATCAGCAACACTGCGCGTGCGTGCGTGCGCTCGGTCGTAGAACAAAGCATACATGTTTAGCATGTCGTCTGCGCGTCTTAAGACACTCACGGCCGACCATTGTTCCCCCGCTACCCCCGCACCTGGTCCACGAACGTGTAATAATAGAATCCGAACAAAGGTGCACGAGAGAGAGGTGAGAAAGGGCGAGGTTGTCAGAACTTGTCGTGGGTCCGTGCTCAAACTCCGCAGTCTAGTTACATGCGTGTCGCCATTCACACGCTGGCGTCTATCGATGAAGACGCAGTCGTCTCTATATCTCTCTCTCTATATATATACACCAAGAAGATGTCAATTAAGACGTTCGTAGAATCCTCATAATACGTGCAGCGTGCGTGAGTTTGCATCCGTCGAAGAATTCTATCGGAAATCGACCTACCGAAACAGCATCTATTGTTTATTCGTGTGGAGTGTGTAACGCGTGCCTGCATATACGCACTCGTCGAAAACTTCGATTATATACAATCATCTACCAACTATTTCGTTGTAAGTAGTGAAAGTGAGATAGAGGGAGATTGCGATAGAAAGAAAAGTGGAAAAGAGAGAGAAAGACGTAAAAAACGGACGAGAGAGAGAGAGAGAGCGAGAAAGTAAGAAAATCGGACGAGAGAGAAAGACAGGCAGATAGACAGAGATCTACAGCCACACACACACACACACACACACACACACACACACACACACACACACACACACACAGCAGTAACTAGAGCTATGGTGGAGGCCGTGTACGTTGTCGCTGCCGTGGCGACACTTGCCGTGTTGCTGCTGCTGCTCATCCTTGTCACCATTGTCGTGCTGGTGCGCCGCAGGTGTCAATACGAAGAAGAGAAGAGCTGCGACATACCGCACCTAGAGATCGGCAGTCTACCACAACGCAATATCGACCATGGTGAGTGCGAGATAGAGAGAGAGCGAGAGAGAGCGCGCGAGGGTGAATGAGAGTGTGTGTCTGTGCGGAGCGTATGGGCGCGCGTGTCTGTATGTGTGTATGTGCCTGCGTCGTGTGTCTGTTTGTGTATATGTGCCTGCGTGTGTCTGTTTGGGTGTATGTGCCTGCGTGTGTTTGTTTGTGGGTACGTGCCTGCGTGTGTCTGTATGTGCCTGCGAGCGTGTGGATAAGAAAGAGAAAGAGAGCGTGCACTTTCTGACACTAATATAGCTATATCATTTCCATAAGATCTCTTGGTTTCCTTGCATACAGGTTTCACGGAGAAACTACCGCGAAGTTACCGACTGTTCTCACGAGATCGGCTACAGACGACCGACTACCAAAGGACGCTATCATCGTTGGACGTCGTTTCCGACAGGCGGCGCGCGTGTATGCAGTTTCATCATGTCGACATTCCAGACCTCTACGTGTCGAGAGACGACGATGATGATGATGTTTTTGATGGTTGCGTCGGCATGGATGTTAGCACGGCGCCGCTAGGGGGCAGGTCGACGGGCGTGACGAGATCGTAGCCAAGAGTCGCTATTCATGAACTGAGATATTTGTTTCGTTTTTTGATATCGCCCTGGAGATGGCGCTGCGATATCGTATCAGACTACAAATCTCTGTATTATATAAAATCAGGGATTAATAATGACAAATTTGTCAATTTTTTTACATCTTTGGCAAATTTGTCATTATTAACCTCCTGATAAAATATATATTATGTAGTTTATACGTATATCAGTGTATCTGACGTTGATACCTCGCTCGCTATGTGCTGATAATCGCATATGTTGTTAACGTAAATGCCTCTCTAACATCTATCTACACCTACCATTCACTCGATGTGTGTGTGTGTGTGTGCGCGCGTGTGCGCGCATGTGTGTGTGTGTGTGTGTGTGTGTGTGTGTGTGTGTGTGTGTGTGTGTGTGTGT
>NW_014577899.1:91994-98474 GCF_000485595.1 Priapulus caudatus | reverse complement strand
TCTCTCTCTCTCTCTCTCTCCCTCTTTGTACCAATGTTGAGCGATTAGGAGAGGTAGCCATCTCGGCGACCTAGCGCCCTAAGTAACAGACCTAGAGGCTAGGACCGATGTTATTTATACAAAAAAGATGGTGGCAACCCGGCAGGTGGTTCGCATCGCAAGTCGGGACTTCGCTAGTTCAATTAGGGAGGCAGTTATATTTCGGCTGCGTCAGAAGCGCCCCCTGCTGGTATTGCGCGGCTGCCACGCTGACACAATAATTGCGCTGGAATCGACGTACTGTGTACGTAATAAACCCGTGCGGCCGAGATTAGGTAATTGGTGTCATCCAGTTCGTTTACAGTCCGTGTTTAGTGCGTGGGAATGCGTGTGCGTCACTGCTCGTAGCTGTCAGTCGCGTCGCTGTCGACCTATGCATCCAATCGCAATCGCAATCCGACACAAGGTCGGCTTTCTAGTCCGTGACTGTCCGTGCGTTTTGCACAACTTACGTGTTTAGTACGTGTTTTGCCCCACTAATCTGTTCAATAATCATTTCAATAAATCCAATTAAAATTAAATTCGTAATCATTTAATCATTTTATAGTTATATTCTCTGGTGAATTTTAGACAATTTTCAACTAGCATGCACTTCTAGCCCATCTTATACTGTATCGCACATGCGGACGTTGCATGTATAGCAGACTACTGCCGACTTAACAAGCGATGAATCGAAACGTTTCTGTGGGATATATAATTATCATATATACTACCAGGGGTTAATAATGACAAATTATTTGTCATTATTATTTGTTTATAATTATAAGTATTGTTGTTGTTGTAAGTAATAATATTATATTATTAAAGTTTATAATAATAATAATTATTATTATTTGTCATTATTAACCCCTGATACTACCGATACCTATACCGATACTACTGATATATATACCGATATACGATGATGCTGGCCGCCAGAACGTTATAGTAACGAACACGAGGCAAAAGAAGTAGCAGCAGCTGATCTATTTCTAATGCTAAGAACGAATCCATTAGCTGATGGAGTGGGTAGTGATGAGCGAGCACTCAGAATGCTCTCTCAGCTATCATAATCAGTCCAGCTGCTGAACGCACTAGATTATGAATGCGCATGGCTTCTGCTGCTGCCGTGTAAAATCTTTGCACGTGGGATTCCGGCGCGGTGGTGACGTACGTGGGCGCAGTAAGATCAGATACCACAAAACCTTCTTATCACCTCACCCGTCCAGGGGTTAACACAATCTCGACTCTACCACCACCTTACTCACCTGATCATCTATATTTGATTTATCATACTCGTCTTCGACACGTTACCTTTGTTCTGTTCCTTTCGTCTAGGTACATAATAGATGAGTTATATTATTAAAGTTAATATATATATTTATTAATTATTTGCATTATGCTCCACGTCCCCTGCTATCCTCCCTATACCGCGCGCATTCCCCCCAGCGACCTACCCACAACCCTCTCCTAGATTTTTATGCTTCCGCTCGATTAATACCACTGATCGATGCATGGCACGTCTCCGTTCTGGCCGCGTACTCAGATACGGATTCGTTATATTAATACGATTAGTGAACGGATAGGATAGGGGAACTTAGGAAGGGGGAGAACCAAAAGGACGCCGTAAGAGAGGAAGAGACGCGAGGCGCAGTGCTGGAACACTACAGTGACAGTTTAACTAAAATGAAGCGTAGAGGCCAGAGGGCGGAGAAACAAAAAGAGTATCACATTAGTCTATGAATGGAGGTGGGTAGTCTTGAGAATGCAGTACGCGAGCAGCGAAAGAAGTGAGGCAAGGCTCCGACCGCGAAGAGAGACTCCTCAGGCGCTCCTAGTTGTATCGATGTGTTCTTGAGATTTGTGACTGCGTCCCCAATCATCTGCGAACCCATTCTTATTCGCCTGCACCGATTTGAGCAGTGTAGGAGTGACCTATTTCTATTCTGTGACGGTCGGGCACTGAGGAGTAGCGAAGAGGAGGAGAAGTGCGGAAAGGCGGGTACAGGAGGGGGGAAGAGGAGATGGGGAGGAAGAGCATAAGTGGGCGGGAGAAGACAAGAAGGAGCGAGGGAGAGAGCAGGAGGCAGGGATCATGGAGGAGGCTACGAGGAAGAGGAGGAGGAAAGGGGGAGTGAGGGCCACACGCGAAGGAGGTTAAGAGGCGCGGAAGAGAAGAGAATGACCAAGGTGAAAAGAAGCGAGAAGAAAAGGAAGTGGGATGAACGAAATTATCAGGTACGAAGAGCAAGAAGAAGGAACTGAACGTAGGAGAAGTGAAGAGAGAAGGAAGAAGAGAACAAGACAGGAGAAGAAAATGGAGCGAAGAGAGGGGGGGCAAATCGAAGGCGTAGAAAAAAAAGAAGCGTGTCGTACAGCGCGGCCAATTGCCATTAACGAGAGATATTCGAATCGCTCGAACATGCATGAGCGTGATGTGTGTTATTAATAGTCTGGTAATTGTGCTGATATTCGGGGGGCGCTTAGATGGAGTGGTGAATACGTCCGTGCGTCGTCTGCCGCCCGAGCGATACCGCTCCGCACAAGGCGCGTAAGGAACGTTAAGGGGTAGACGCACCAATCTGGTCTATACGAACGCACGCGACTACGCGCGAGCGCACCCGTACGGCCCGTAACAAAGAGCTTGGTACGTGAACCACAGCGCAAACCAAATATCCACACACGCGCGCGCACTTACACACAACCATGACCACACACCCACAACACCCACACACAACACACACACACAACACATCACACAACCACACTTCACATCACACACAGTACACACACACATCAGGCCCTCACACACACCACATCACACAGTCCCCACGCCAGCTCGGCCTCCTCACCAAGCAGCCTCATTTCTCCTCATCTCCCGCTCTCCCCTTCTGCATCCGCTATCACCTCCTCAATCTGCTTCGTCCCCCTGTCCGCTCGCTGTAACCTTTACTGCCCTATCACCGCTACTCCATCCATGACATACCATCACGGTCGCGCGCGCACGCAGTGTGCTGAGCGGTCGCACGCAGCGCAGAGCAGTGTGATGTATGAGGGGGCGCGGCCGGGCGGTGAGGGGCTCACCTAAGCACCAACGGCAAGTTCCGCTATACTCACTAGCATTTGTAGGTACAATCACTTGAAACTGCGCCAACCAACCTCCATGTAAATCGCCCATAGCAGCTAGGACGAGTCCACACAAGTATATACCCGAAAGCCCTTACTCTTCCATCGCGATACTCGATTGACAAGATGCCGCAATCGTCGACGATTTAGCCTGGTCCGCTTTCCTCTCCACGCGCCTACCAAGCCTGAGGAAGGGCAGAACCTCCCCGCTGAACCGCAACTCAAACAAACGTTCTTTCACTCGCTCTCCCGCTACCGTCAAGCCAAACTTGTCCCTGCAAGACCGAGATGCCACCGAGTCAGCGCCTGTGGGCCCCATTCAGCTCTCATTGACCTTTTTGACTCTGCTCAGACCTTCTTTCGACTATCGGCCCAACGGTGCTGCGATCTCTCTCTGAAGGCCCCTGCTGCTATCTTCATGCCCACCACCCGGATGCTAATGTGGAGCACGATCTCTGCAACCCGTCTACACCGCCTCCGTCGCACACCGTCGTTCTCTGTCGCTCTGCAGTGGCCACGCAGCTACTTCTGCACGCTTTGACACATCCCCTACTTCCAGGTTCCGTTACCGAGGACGGGCAAACATTAACTGTTCCCACACGTCTCCGCCCGCTGTCATTCATCGCACACCCCTAAAATCTATTGACCTTTCTAGTACTTTTGCACTTTCGAGCCACCATGCTTCGCCACTCGAGCCACACCCTCGTCTTTTTGCAACCCGAACTAGAAGCCTCTAGAGTACTAATTTGCTCCGACGTCCGCCAAATCTGTGCCGCGTGAACTCCCGCGCGCGTTAACAGAATTGTGCCGGCAAACCTGTTGACCAGCAAGAAGACACTCACTCGGCGAACACTTAACGGGGCCGCCACAGCCCCGGACCCGCCCGGACGCACCGAATCGTTTCGATCTCGCAAAGCTGGCACCCTGCCTCAACACGCTGCAGCTGCGCTCTACCACAACACCTATTTGCGTCTCTATGATAAACCCAAGCGAAACTGAATGCATGGCTGCTTTCCTGAGAACCAGTATGGAATAGACCGTTTATTACTGGGACAGGAACCTATGGAATTCGGAATGCAAGATTCCTAATCCTGAAAAATGGTTTCTTAGGCTCATCGTTCTGAACTTACTGAAAAATTATATCAAAGAATTTCTGCGCGCTGTGATTTTAGGTATAGATATTCTTCGATCAACCTTTCACTATTAAAAGAGAAGGATGCTTCTCTGGAGAAAATACCCTGTTTCTTGAGTCCTGCCCCGTTTATCTAATTTAAGTCTGTCGGCAAACGGATTCCATCCTCTCAGATATATATCATCTTATGTTATCTGAAACCGCAATACAGTGGGGAGCCACTGTGTACCATTGTTTTCATCATTATTGTTTAGTGACGCTTTGAAAAGTAACCCTGAGCTCGAAACTAACCCACATCGCGTAAACCTTGCGGACCAACTACAAGTAGCTGCGAGCCGCATCTCCATCGAGACCTACTCACACACACAACGCGGCCGCAATACATCATATCTTGATTTAATATAACGCTTATCAACGTACTATCAGGTCCCATTAGGCTATCATGATCGTACCACAGACTGTACTAAGAAGCATCTAACTTGCAGCAGTTGTCAGGCTATGGCAGTCCTATAAATAAAGAGGGGTGCCAATGTCTAGATATTCCCTCTATATAATGAGATTCCCAGACATGAACTATAAAATTTTCGAACCGCGCCCGCCTGTACTGGCGCATTCTTTATAAGCAGCTGCTTGTCCTTAAGATTTCTAGATACAATGGATCTAAACCCATGTCTTAGCTATGGTTACGTCCTCTGTGAAATTTTTGAGTTTATTAACAGCGGGGCCGAATAGGATAAGCGCATTTAATTAATTAATTACGCCAATAAATATACGCACGTCTATTCGCTGCAAATAGTGAGCTACATCTATATGCAGTGAGAGAGGCGACTATTGGAGCATCGCGACGTAGGATAGTGTCGCTAACCATTCTTGACGACACTCTGCGCGCACAAGGATTGGAGTTTACATTCTAAAATTCAGAGAATCTTATAGACCCATTGCGACTACACCCATGCACGCACAAACGGAGAACGCAGCACACACACCGCCGAGCGGCACTGTGTTAAGCGCTCTATAATCTCTGTGAAATCATAATATTGAGTTATGATCGCCACGAGACCAGTACACTGCTATGCAGCACATATACCGCGCACCAGCAAGTAAATATATTCGCATGTAAAAATTCAAGAAAGTTTGCCGCCCCGTTTTGATTTTCCGTCACATCGCGCTCACACTGCAGCCAAAGATTCTTCATTCGCAGGCCTAATTACCGGCACGCATGGTACAGAATTATTCATTAATGGCAGTACACGATTGTAAAAAGCAACCAGAGGGGAACATATTGAGGCTGGCTCGCTTCTTTATAGCTTCTGCTCTACGATGCTCAGTAAATACCACTGCGATCATACACATCAGCGAGCCTTCGCAAATCGCTACACGCAGTAACAGCGTGGCGCCGTAGGCATGGTTGCGCCGTAGCTTAAGAACGCCCATCGCAAGCGAACGGTTTCACATCGCTTATATCAACGCAATTTCTAATGTTGCATGTGCCGGGCTGTCTGCCGGGTGCATTATACTGGCATTTGCTTCCACCACCTTGTCAAGTCTCTTAGTCGTTGAATCTTACTCAGAAATTCATAAAGAACATAGCCTGCCATTTTTTGTTTGACTCAACGTTGCACAGATGTGCGCACTACAATACCCGTTTCGCACTTAAAATTTACATTCAAACCAATCAAATACGTATGAAAAAATTCCATGAATCTTCCGTTGCTTAACAAGATTCAAGAATAGTATACGACTACAATAAGCAGCATTAAGCAGCACAGCAACGCACAGCAGCAGCACGCAGCAGCAGCAGCAACAAACAACAACAAAGCAACAACAACAACAACAAACAGCAGCAAGCAAACATGCACACAGCAGCAGCGGCGCAACAATAGCAGTCAGGACGAGCCACCAAAACAACAACAACAACAAAGCAAGCAACAACAACAACAACAACTACCAGCACAACAACAACTAGCTACAACACACAATCAACAACATACGATCACGCAGCAAACAACAACAATAGCAAACAGACGCTTGTTGGTGCGTGCGGGTGTGTGTGTGTCTGCTGTGTGGCGCCGCGCGCGTGTTGGTTTGTGCGCTCGCGCTTGTGTGTGCGTGCGGGTGGGCGGTGTGCGCGCGTTGTGTTGCGGCCGTGCAGCGTGTGTGTGCGTGGTGTGCGTGTCGTTTGACCTCGTGCGTGCGTGCGTGAT
>NW_014577899.1:78681-91969 GCF_000485595.1 Priapulus caudatus | reverse complement strand
ACATGCGCACTCACACACGCACAGCCGAGCATATTTATGTAGGTGCCCGACGCTATCCAGCTAGATGGAGGCTATATTGTCTTGTGAGTGGCTTGTGTAGGTGAGCGAGCGCAGACGTAGGAAGTAAGGAGCATGATACGATGATAATGCCGATACGTCTGGAAAGACGGGAGAGAACCGCCGCGACATGTTTCAGCTTCAGTGTAGTAGGCGGTAGCCATTCAGGGTCCATTTGTGAATTGCCAAGCTATGTGTAGGTCATGGCCACAGGGATGGCGTAAAGTCGTGTGTAACACCGTCTCTCAGCTTCTGCAGCAGCAGCGCGCAACAGCCGCATCGCCCCAATCACAGTTCGATGCATACTAAAGATATTGATATCGAGCATTAGCCGCCGTGACAGATATCTATATATTAATGCTGACCAGAAACAGTGCACGGAAACACTCACGCACGCGTACACGAACGAACGCTGCGCGCGCACACGCAGACACACACCCCAAACACGCTACGTAGCGCGCACATGGCAAATATGATTACGTTGAAGACATGATCATACATTGCGCACGGCGAACAACACGATGCACGCACACGGATGAACGCCCCACACACGAACCATGCACACGATGATGCACGCGACCATCCCGCATGCACTCCGCGCACGCACACACCTTAAAGTTGCCATAAAGAAAAGCACAGAGGGAATTGTGAGTGTGTGCTTGTGGTGTAGAGCGCGGCAGCCTTTGATCGTGATTGCCCGTTACTTAAGAATCCCCATCTGCAGCCTGTATTCGGTTTTCACAGCTGTATTATTCAACGATTTTAATGTGTGCGATGTGCTGCCGCGTGCCATTACGCATTTCCTTTCAACACCTTTCAATCTCTTCGTTTTGGAATCTACTCAGATGCATAAGAACATTAGCGCGCTTGATTTGTTGATCAACGTGACAGAACTTTTGTTGCCGAAAACTGTTTCGCTCTTTAAATTTTACGTTTTCAAGACAAATCAAACGATAGAAAAAATTTCCATTGAATCGTTTCGTTGTTAACAAGAATCAAGAATAGGTAACGACTACAGCAGCCAAGCAAGCAGCAGCAGCAAACAACAACAACACACGCACAGGAGCAACAATAGCAGCAGGACGGGCCAACACAACAACAACAACAAACAACAATAGGCAGCCAACAACAAACAACGAACAACTACAGCAGCAACAACAGCAACAACAATTAGCAACAGCTTGCTTGTGTGTGCTCGCGTGCGTTATGCCCGTGTGGTGTGTGTGTTGTGTGTGTGTGCGCCAGATGCCTGTGCGCCGGCGTGTGTTGTGTGTGAGCGCGCGCGTGTGTTGTGTGTGCGCGGCGTGTTGTGTGCGTGCGGGGCTAGTGTGTGGCGTGTGTGTGCGTTAAGTGTGCGCGCTGTTTGTGTTGTGCGCAGCGCGGCGTGTCTGGTGCGTTAGCGGACTGTAGTGCGCTGTTGCGTGGCGTGTGGTGTGTGTGCCGTGTGTGTCTGTGTTTGGTGGAGGCGCGTAGTGGGGCTGCGTGCGTGGTGGTATCTGGATCTCTACTAGGCCCACGATAACGTCTCACCACCGACGCCGGAATCCCACGTGCATAAGATTTTATTACACGGCAGCAGCAGAAGCACCATGCGCATATCATAATCTTAGTGCGTTCAGCAGCTGGGACTGATCTGATGATAGCTGAGGAGAGCATTGGTGAGTGGTGCGGTGATGCGCGAGGCCGGAGGTCGGCAGTCGAAGGCTAGTGAGTGTCGGTGTTTGAGGGCATTAGAAATGATCAGGCTGCCTGCTACCTTCTGTTTGCCTCGTGTTCGGTTACTATACCGTTTTCTGGCGGCCAGCTCATGTATATCGGAGGTATACTACTATCAGTAGTATCGGTATCCGGTATAGGTGATCGGTAGTATCAGGGCGTTAATAATGACAAATGAATAATAATTATTATTATTATGAAACTTTAATATATTAATGATTTATTACTGTACAGAGCAGAAGGCAGGTAGGCAATAGGCTTATAATGTATAACAAAATAATAATCGACAATAATTTTGTATTATTAACCCCTTGTGAGTATATTATGATTAACTTTATAGTCCCACAGAACGTTTCGATTTTCATCGCTTGTTAAGTCGGGCAGTAGTCTGCTTACCATGCGACGTTCCGCATGTGCGGATACAGTTATAAGATGGCGCTAGAAGTGATGCTAGTTGAAAATTGTCTGTGTGTGTGTTGTGTGTGTGTGTTGTGTGTGTGTGTTGTGTGTGTGTGTTGTGTGTGTGCGCGCGCGTGTGTGTATTTGTTTGCGCTGTGGTGTATACGGGCGTACGTGCGCTCGCGCGTGTGCGTGCGTTCGTATAGACACAGATTTTGCTCTACCCCCTAACGTTCCTCTACGCGCCTTGTCAGACGTATCGCTCGTGGCCAGACACGCACGCAGACGTATTCATCACCCTCCAATCTAACGCCCCCCCCGAATCTCACACACATTACACGATATATAACTAACACACAATCACCTCAATCATGTCTCGAGCGAATAATCGAATAATCTCTCGTTACATGGCAATGTCCGCCTGTACGACCACGCTTCTTTTTTCTTCTCCGCTTACGATTTGCCCCCCCCCCTCCTCTTCCTCCATTTTCTTCTCCTTCTTCTTCTCTTCCTTTCTTCTCCTCCTCCTTCTCCTCCTCCAGTTCCTTCTCTTTTCTCTTCTACCCCTGTCATCTCGTTCATCCCACTTCCTTCTTCTTCTCTTCCTTCTTTGTCCTTCCTCCTTCTCTTCCGCCCTCTCAACATCCTTCGCTTCCCCCTCATCCCCCTTCTCCTCCTCCTCCTTCCTCTTCCCTCCTCCTTCCCCTCCTCCTCCTCTTCTCCCTCCTCCTTCTTCTTCTCCCCCCACCTTATCCTTTTCCCCTCCCCCTCCTCCTCCCCCTCCTGCTCCACCGCCTCCTCCCCATCCTCCTCCTCCTCCCCTTCTGCCACCGTGCCCGACGTCACAGAATAGAAATGTAACTCCATAACACGCAAATCGATGACAGACGAATAAGATGGGCTTCACCAGATGATGGGGAACGCGTGTACAAGGAAGCTGAGAGTCTTCGTTCTTCTCTTCATTCCTCCTCTACCTCCTTCCGCCTATACCTCCTTTTTCTCCGCCCTCCTCTACCTTCTTTTCTTCATTCTCCTCCACCCTCCTCTACCTCCTTCGCCGCCTCCTTCTCTCCCCCTTCTTCCATCCCCTCTCCACCCCCATTATAACGAGATAACGGATATGTGTAACGGAGCAAAGAGGGGTGGGGAGGGGATGGAGGAAGATGGGGAAAAGGAGGCGGCGAAGGAGGTAGAGGAGGGTGGAGGAGAAGGAGGAGTGAGGTGAAGAAGGTAGAGGAGGGCGGAGGAGAAGGAGGAAGAAGAAGGGAGGTAGAGAAGAAGAATGAAGCGGGAGGAAAGAGAAGACAGGGGTAGAAGGAGGAAGGAGAGGAAATTGAAGGAGAATTAAGGAGGAGGAGAAGAACAATGAGAGCCTTTGTGCGGCACTGACTCTGCTTCTTGCTTGATAAGGCTCCCGCTAAATTCGACGACATTTCCTCCGGTCATGGACCCAATCAGGGAAGTGTGTACATACATACATGCAGGGGGCTCGTGTGGCTGTGTGTGCGGGGGTGCGGGGTTTGTGTATAGCTGTGTCGGTGTGTGTTATCACGTGTGATTAGCTGGTGGAGCGCGTGGTGTAATGTAGGCGATCAGCGCCAGACCTGCTGCTGCTGCTACTGCTGCTGCTGTTGCTGCTGCTGCTGTTGCTGCTGCTGCTGCTGCTGCTGCTGCTGCTGCTGTAGTCGTTACTATTTCTTGATCTTGTTAAGCAACGAAGGATTCAATGGAATTTTTTCTACGTTTGATTTGTTTGAAATGTAAAATTTTAAAGGCGAAACGAGTTTTCGCAACAAATCTGTCAACGTTGATCAAACAAAAAGGCGCTAATGTTCTTTATGAATTCTGAGTAAGATTCCAACGAAGAGATTGAAAGGTGTTGAAGGGAAATGCGTTAATGCACCGGCAGCACATGCACACATTAAAATCGTTGAATAATACAGCTGTGAAACCGATACAGCTTGCAGATGGGGATTCTTAAGTAACGGAGCAATACCGATTCAAAGGCTGCCGCTTACACAAGCACACACTCAAAATTCCCTCTGTTGCTTTTCTTTATGCAACTTTAGGTGTGTGCGTGCGCGTGCATGCGTATGTGCGCGTGCATTCGTATGTGCGCGTGCATTCGTGTGCATGTATGCGTGTGTGTGTGCGTTCATCCGTGTGCGTGTGTTCGCGTGCGCATGTATGATCATGTCTTTCACGTATATTTGCATGTGCGCGTACGTGCGTGTTTGTGGGTGTGTGTACGTGCGTGTGCGCGCGCGCGTTCGTTCGTGCGTGCGTGAGTGTTTCCGTGACTGTTTCTGTGTCAGCAATTAGATATATAGATATCTGTGCACGCTCGCTAATTCGATATGATATCTTTAGGTATGCATCGGAACTGTGTTGCGGATGCTGCTGTTGCTGCTGCTGCTGCAGAAAGCTGTGAGACGGTGTTACACACACTTACGCCATCCCTGTGGGCATGACCTACAAAGCTTGGCATTCACAAATGGACCCTGAATGGATCACCGCTACTACTGAAGCTGACATGTCCGCGGTTCTCTCCTCTTCACACGTATCGCATTATCATCGTATCATGCCTCCTTACTTCCTACTGCTGCTGCTACTACACAGCCACTCACGAGCAATATATCCATCTACTGGATAGCGTCGGCACCTACATAAATTATGCGTGCGTGCGTGCGTGCGCATGTGTGTGTGTGTGTGTGTGTGTGTGTGTGTGTGTGTGTGTGTGTGTGCGCGTGTGTGTGTGGTTTGTGTGCGTGTGGTTGTCGTGTGCGCGCAGCGTGTGTGTGGTTGTCGTGTTGTCGTGCGCGCGGTGCGTGTGGTACTTGTTTGCCGCTGCTCCGTGTAGACCGCGGCGTACGTGCGCGCTCGCGCGTGTGCCGTCCGCGCTTCGTATCAGCCAGCCAGATTTTGCTCTAGCCCCTAACCGTTCCTTCTAAGCGCGCCTTGTCCAGACGTGATCCGCTCGTGGCCAGACACGCCGCAAGAACGTAGTTCACCGCACCCTCCAACTCTAAGCGCCCCCCCCCCCGATATCCTCACACGACATTACAGCAACGATATATACACTAAACACGCATCCACCTCAATCAGTCTGCGAGCGAAATAAATCGAACTAAGATCTCTTTCGTTTTTTTACATGGCAATGTGCCGGCCTGTATGACGCACGCTTCTTTTTCTTCGGCGCTACGATTGCCCCCCCCGCCCCTCCTCTTTCCTCTTTGCTTCTCCTTCTTCCTTCATCTTCCTTTCTCTCCTCCTCCTTCTCCTCCTGCACAGTCCTCCTCCTTTTCTCCCTTCTAAATCCCCTGTCATCTCGTTTCCTCCCACTCCTCCTTCTTCTCTCTTCCTTCTTTGTCCTTGCTCTTCTCTCCGCCCTCATCCAACATGCCTTCGCTTCCCCGGCTCAGCATTCCGCCTGCCTCCTCACTCCTCTCTTCGCTGCTTCCCTCCCCGCTTCCCCCTCGCTCTCCTCTTCTCCCTCCTCCTTCTTCTCTCCCCGCCACGCTTATCCTTTTCCCCTCCCCCGCTCGCTCCGCTCCCGCTCCTGCTCCACGCCTCCTCACGCCTGCCTGCCTCCGCCCTCCCTTCTGCGCACCGTGCCCGACTGTCACAGAATAGAAATGCTAACTCCAATAAACCAAAATCGATGACATGACGAATAAGATGGGCTTCACCAGATGACTGGCGAACCGCGTGTAAACTGAGGAAGCTGAGAGTGCTTCGTTCTTAGCTCTTCATTCCTCGCTCTAACTCGGTCCTTCCGCCTATTACCTCCTTTTTTCTCCGCCCTCGCTGCTACCATGCTTTTGCTTGCATTCTCGTCTCACCCTCCTATGCTACGCTTACTTCGGCTCGCCTTCCCTTCTCTCCCCTTCTTCCAGCATCCCCTCCTCCACGCCCATTATACGAGATAACGTGATATGTGTGAACGGAGGCAAAGAGGGGTGGGGAGGGGAGGAGGAAGATGGCGGAAAGGACGGCGGCGAAGGGAGGTAGAGGAGCGCGTGGAGGAGAGAGCAGAGAGTGAGGTGAGAAGCGTAGAGAGGAGGCGGAGGGAAGGAGGAAGAAGAAGGATGTAGAGAAGAAGAATGAAGGGCGGGAGGAAAGAGAAGAACAGGGGTAAGAAGAGGAATGGAAGAGGAAATTGAAGGAGAATTAAGAGGGGCAGAAGAACAAGAGAGCCTTTGTGCGTCACTGACTCTGTCTTCTTTTGCTTGATAAGCCCCGCTAGATAATTCGACAGACATTTCTCCGTCATCGACACGCAATCAGGGAAGATGTGACACTACATACATGCAGTGGGGGCTCGGTGCTGTGGTGCCTGTGGGCCCGCAGGGGGTGTGCCGCGGGGCGCGGGGTTGTTATAGCTGTGTATCGGTGTGTTTGCGGTTATCAGCGTTGATTCAGCGTGGTGGAGCGCGTGGTGTAATGTAGCCGATCAGCAGCCAGACCTGCTGCTTACGCTGCTACTCGCTACTCTACTGCTGGGGCTGCCTACTGCTGCGTACTGTTGCTGCGGCTACTGCGGCTGCTACTGCCTGGCTCTGCTGCTACTGCTACGTACTGCTACTGCTGCTGCTGCTGCCGCTGCTGCCAGCACTGGCTGCTGCTGCTTACTGTGCTACTGCCGCTGCATTGCTGCTACTGGCTACTACTACTGCTGCTAGTACTGCTGCATACTGCTGGTGACTGCTACTGCATGTTACTTGCTGCTGCGCTCTACTACTGGCTTACTGCTACTGGCTGCTGCTGCTGCTACTGCTGCTCACTGAGTCTAATACCGTAGACTTCACTGTGTATATATATATATATATATTATAAGCGCAATATCTTCATAAATAACGTACTCATCCCAACCTCTCCAACACGTGCGTTGTGTGTGTCGTGGCGTGCATGCGGCGTGCGTGCGTTCGTGCGTGCATGCGTGCAGGCAATATACGAGCCTTATGAGCATGCAGTGAATGTTGGCGGTGCTGTAGCAACAGCGAGAACCGAGCACGCGCGTTTATATTGCCATCGTTACGACACAGGGTTAGCGGGTTCAACGGCTCATTTATGAGTCATTGGCGCAACACCGCCATAACCTGAGTTACGGCAAAAGATCTGCATGGATTGGGAACCGGGTGACGTGAGGAGTGAAGTGGATAAAGCCGGGGGATGCAGATCCAACACCGATACTAATTCCCGATGCATATTCAAGATAGTTTAATCATTTTTTGACATGAAAAAGGAAAGTTATGCTACAGAAACTAGGCTTCCCTAATATGCGTGAAGTGAAGCATGTGTGGTTCTATGCGCCGCGTATCTACTGCTACTATACTCGAGTGTAAATTCGACAGTTTATAGTTCCATCACAGAAAAGCTACAAGGTTGGCGATGAACCGAGAAAGAGAAAAAAATTAGGAAAAGAAAAAAAGTAAAAATCCAAAAGTTGTGCGTGTCCGCGGCGTGTTTGCGGCACTAATAAAATATAGGCGATATATTATATATATATATATACTATATATATAATGTATATAGGGGGGGCGAAGCTAACAAACACACACACAGCGACACCACCCACACATCCACACACACACAGCACACCACACACACAAACACACACTACACACACCACACACCACACACAACCACCACACACACACACACACACACACACACGAGACAGACAGACAGACAGACAGACAGGAAGAAACATACAGACACACACACACACCACCATACACACAGCACACACACACACACACCACACACACACACACCACACCCACGACACACAAACACACACACACACACAACACACCGCACACCACACAACACACAACACAAACACACACACACACACACACACACACACACACACAGACAGATAGACAGAACGACACACACACACCACACATCACACACATCACACACACAGCAACTACCACACACACACCAGAATACAACACACACACACCAGTATTACTGGCTGCTAAACCATCCGGCGTGGCGTGTAGGCACGTTCCGCGTGCTAAAGTGCGCTGTAAAAGAAAAATTTATAACGGTGAATGGTGCATGACGGGGGATTTCTCTCCGGCACAATTCAGGCGCGATAGCGGATCATTTGAAGCGCCAATTTCGGCGAGTTTTAATCACGCGACTTTTCATTGCTCCGCGCCGCTGCGTAAGCGTACGCCACGCACGGCGACGGCAAACGCCACCGCAGCAGCAGCGACCGCAACGCAACGCACGTACACAGCCGCACACACGAGCACAAACACGGCAGGATGGCCCAGGCGCACACATGCCGCACGCACGCGCACGCGCACACGCACACACACACGCACGCTCACACGCACGCACGCAGCTCTCGAGGGCAAATTGTAAAAGCAACTCCATAAATAGTCAGGACGGTGTGAGTACATACGGTGCTCTAATGCACGAGGCATCGCTGGAGTGGGGAACGCACGCGCACGCACGTACTAGCTCGCTTGAATAAATTCACTAATTAAAATGTAAGAGAAGCGAGAGAACGTTTAGTAAGTGAGCGGGGGGGGGCGTCGGCGAAACAGTTCGGGTGGTCGCTTTAGTGGTTAGCGTCGCATCCCGGTCCCAGTTTCAGTCCAGGATTCGGTTCCGGTTCCGTTTCCGGTGGGCGTGGGAGAGACGGATCGTGTGGCGTCTGCACATGTGTCGCTAGTGTGTTACAGCGTTGTACAGCTGTTGAGATAATTTTCATGAGACATGAGACATACTGAGATCATTTAATTGAGCCATGAGAAATACTAAGACGTTATGAGACATATTGTGATAATTTTACCATTGCGTTGAGGTGGCTTCTTGAATGGGCTAGAAATAGGCGTGTTGTGGGTGTCGTGCGCGTGCGTGTGCGTGGCGTGCGTGTGCGTGCGTACGTAGCGTGTTTGGTTCGTGGTGCTGCGCGCCGTGGCGTGCCGTGCGTCGTATGCGCGTTCGTGGCGCGTACGTATATCGGACGCCTCTTGTCATTTTCCTCGCTAAAACCAACACCAATGGTTTCAATTGTGATTAAAGGCGAGTGATTAAAAGCTCATCCGTTCCTATGTAAACGCTCCCGCACGCCCTCACCTAACTAACGGGTTGCGGCTGCTATGCGCGCATGCGCAAACGAAGCTGTTTCAATCGAGAGAATACGTGTAGGAAATGAAAAACACACACACGCACACACACGCACACGCGCGTGTATACGCGCATTCCCACACATGAACACATGCGCGCGCACACACACACACACACACACACACACACACACACACACACACACACACACACACACACACACACACACACACACACACACACACACACGCGCGCGCGCGCTCGCACTCACGCACACCGTGACGCACACACATGCGTCTGACAGCTAGACTATGTGGACGATCCGCCCCATCACACAACATCGTGCATTAACGTGGTTTACATTATTATATCCCTGGTTACGCTGTCAGCAGCAGCAGCACCAGCAACAGCAGAACGGAAAAGGCAGTAGCAGCAGTAGCAGTAGCAGCAGCAGCAGCAGCAGCAGCAGTAGAACGGAAAAACCACCACTACCACCACCACAGGAGCAACAGCAGCATCACCACTAGCAGCAGCAGCACCACCACAAGCAGCAGCATCACCACTAGCAGCAGCAGCACCATCATCACTAGCAGCAGCACCACTAGCAGCAGCAGCAGCAGTAGCAGCAGCAGCACCATCACCACTAGCAGCAGCACCACTAGCAGCAGCACCACTAGCAGCAGCATCACCACTAGCAGCAGCATCACCACTAGCAGCAGCAGCACCATCACCACTAGCAGCAGCACAACTAGCAGCAGCAGCAGCAGTAGCAGCAGCAGCAGCATCACCAGTAGCAGCTGCTGCTCGTGCTTGCCATCAGGCTATTGCATCTGCCAGCAACAGTCACCAGCTGATCTCGCACGTGCTCCGCGTGTTGTTGCTACGGCTGCGACGCGCACGCACCGCAACACGCGCGCCGCTACCGCCGCTACCGCCGCCGCTACCGCTACCACGAGCGCGCGCTCTCTCTCTCTCTCCCTCTCGCTCTCGCGCGCGCTCTCTCTCTCTCATTTCCATATTTCGGCAGGCAGCAGGAAGAGAGGAAGCGCGTGGTGCAGCGAGTAAGAGAGAGAGAGAAATACAGAGTGAGAGGGAGAGCTGGAGTGATCCCCACGCGCGTGCGTGCGTGCGTGCGTGCGTGCGTGCGTGAGAAAGACGGGAGAGCGCGCACGAGAGAGAGAGAGAGAGTGCGAGCAAACTAGAGAGCGAGGGCGAGAAAGAAGGAGCAGACAGAGAACGGCATCATACGTGACTTCAGCAGCAGCAGCACCACCACCACCACCACTACCAGCAGCAGCAGCAGCAGCAGCAGCAACAGTAGTAGTAACACCATCCCCACCACCAGCGCTACCGCCAACAGCAACAGCAGCAACGCCACCACCACCAGCAGCAGCACTACCATCAGCAGCAGCAGCAGCACCACCACCACCACCAGCAGCAGCAGCAGCAGCTGAAGAAAAAGAAGAAGAAGAAGAAGAAGAAGCGACAGCAGCAACAACAACAGCACCACCACCAGCAGCAGCAGTTAAACCAGCACCACCAGCACCAGCAGCAGAAGAGGAAGGAGAAGAAGAAGAAGAAGAAGAAGAAGAAGAAGAAGAAGAAGAAGCGACAGCAGCAACAGCAGTACCACCACCACCACCACCACCACCACCACCACCACCACCACCACAGCAACTATGGATAAAATGCCGTTCAACTTCCGCCGACGCTTCGGCGGCGTCGGCAGCAGCAGCAGCAGCAGCGTCGGCAAGCGGCCCGTGTGCGACTGCTGCACGCTCCGCTGCACGCGCGCACGTTGCTTCACCTGCACCGTCGACCCGCGCCGCTGCCGCGCCTACTGCGCCCGCTTCATCGCCGCTCTCTTCTCCCAGCTCGGACTCTGCAGTACGGTCATCGGCTATACGATCGCAGGTGGCCTGATCTTCCGCGCCATCGAGTCGCCCTTCGAGATGGAAAAGAAGCGAGAGCTGCTCAGGGTACGCGACGAACTCGTTGACAGCCTCTGGGAGCTCACGCTGGAGACAAACATCTTCTGGCCGGACAACTGGACGCGGGAAGCTGAAGCCAATCTGCAGGTGTTTGAGAAGCAGTTAGTGAAGGCACTGCGGCAGGGCTACGACGGCCTCGACCCCGGGGAGGCAGAACAGCAGTGGTCGTTCTCAGGCGCTCTGTTGTTCTCCATCACAGTCATTACGACTATAGGTAAGCTAATTATATCTATAGGTGAGTGTTGCAAACTCTACAGGTAAGATAACACCGCAGAAGATAAAGTTATTACATCTATAGGTAAGCTAATTATATCTCAATTTAATCATAGGTGAGTGTTGTAAACTCTATAGGTAAGCTAGCTTCGCAGGTAGAGAGGTTAATTACTTCTATAGGTAAGTGTTGTTAACTCTACAGGTAAGGCAACTCCGCAGGTAGAGTTAATTACCTCTACAGCTAAGTGCTGTTAACTCTAAAGGTAATTTAACTCCGCAGGTAGTTAATTACTTCTATAGGTAAATGCTGTTAGCTCTATAGGTAGGCTAACTTCGCAGGTAGAGGTTAATTACATCTATAGGTTATTGCTGGTAAATTTACAGGTAAGTTTTAACTCTAGTCTTCCCCTTTGATAAGTCTTATTATAATACTTCTATACGTGACTCTAGATAGGTAAGCCTTATAAACTCTAGTTAGGTAAGCGCTAGAAAATCCATCTAGGTTACCAGTAAGTGTGTTATAGATGTGACGTTCACCCAGTGGTATAGTGTATCAATCTGTGTGTGTGCGTGTGTGCACGCGTGCGTGTGCGTGTGCGTACGTGTGTGCGTGTAAGCGCGCGTGCGTGTGCGTGTGCGTACGTGTGTGCGTGTAAGCGCGCGTGCGTGTTAGGGCGTGCATATATCTGTATGCATGTGCGCTTGTATGCGCGTGCGTGCGTGCGTGTGTGTGTGTGTGTTTGCGCGCGCGCGTGCGTGTGTACATGTTCTGCAGGCATGAGTGTGTGATTGAGGGGCATAATTACGCTTGTCTGTCTTGATATACGGACTGTTACACACAATTGTGATGGCATGATAACATAAATTATAGACAGCAGCATTGTTTTTTCTTGCTTACGCGTGTCAGGCATGCTGCGTGACCGCATTCATATTCTAATGTAGCTAATCGAGTAGGTAATGTATATGTCAGTCTGTCCATTTGTCGCGCTGTCTTTCTATATATCTGTCTATCTGTCATTCTGGCTATCTATCTGTCTATCTGTCATTCTGTCTCTCGATCTGTCTATTTGTAATTGTGTCTCTCTATTTGTTTATTTGTTATTCTATCTCTCTATCTGTCTATTTGTCATTCTGTCTCTCCATCTGTCCATTTGTCAGTCTGTCTCACTATCTGTCTATTTGTCATTCTGTCTCTCTCTATATATCTGTCTATTTGTCATTCTGTCTCTCTATCTGTCTATTTGTCATTCTGTCTCTCTATATATCTGTCTATTTGTCATTCTGTCCGGCTATCTGTCTATTTGTCATTCTGTCTCTCTCTATATATCTGTCTATTTGTCAATCTGTCCCGCTATCTGTCTATTTGTCATTCTGTCTCTCTCTATATATCTGTCTATTTGTCATTCTGTCCCGCTATCTGTCTATTTTTCATTCTGTCTCTCTATCTGTCTATCTGTCTGTTTGTCTCTCTATCTGCTTGTCTCTCTATCTGTCTGTCCGTCCGTCTGTCTGTTTGTCTGCCTGTCTCTCTGGCCGTCTGTCTGTCCATCTTCTATCTAGCCGACCTGCTACTGTTAATGGCTTCCACGTACACACATAGCAGTGTGTTGTAGCAGCAACGAGCAAGCAGCGCATTATAGTGAGTGCCCGCGAGGTAAATGATCCATTACGTGAAATATTGCCCTTTGCTTACCCGTGGAACCTAGGGCGGGATCTCTCTCCCCTTCCTTCCTCTCCCTCTCCCGCTCTCCCCTTCCCTCTCCATATTTCGTTTTCCGCCATCTTTCTCTCTCTCTCTCTCTCTCTCTCTCTCTCTC
>NW_014577899.1:70354-72830 GCF_000485595.1 Priapulus caudatus | reverse complement strand
ATATACATAGCGTATGAACTGTGACAGGGGAAGACTATGGAATACTTTTACATTTACTGTATATATACGATATACATACGATATATATACGATTATACTATATAAATATTGTGTATGTAGCCTATATAATTATGAGTGCGTGCGTGCCTATACAGATGGCTACAGTACGATCGCATTTTCTCAAAGCATTCTAAATTTTACACGAGTCCATGATTAGAATCCCTAGGCATCCCTGGACGACCGTACGCATACATAATCGTGGAAGCTTTATCGGCACACGCAACTATGATCAGTGAGTTACTACATCAATTATTTACCGCACCGCCATCTGTCAAAATCATTCACCACGTACATATGTTACGATATAAAACCCTTAATACAGACCCACGCCTCGTGGAGAATGAGAGTGTGCGATTATTAATGTAGTAACTGCCCGATGATGAGTACGGAATTAATTTCGCAGATTAAGTTGTTTGTAATTAGCCCCTGTGCATGCATAATTAATGCATCGATGGGGCTTTTGAGAATGCAAATGAGCTGGATTTCGTTGTCCTTGAATTGTTTGCTGTTAGGCGGCGCGCATGCGCAGTCGAACGCGCGCATATTGTCGACGATGGACGACGTCGATTGGAGCAAAATTGTAGCGAAGACGCGTCAAAGAGTCTTCGATATGTCACCGATGTGTCACCAATCTCCCGCAGCTTTTACCGCCCTTGTGACGTGGCGTGACAGGCGATACTTACGCGGATACTTAGAGTGAATCCCAATAGAGAAGGAAATACCGAAGGAATGAGGGAATACTAAGGGAAATAAAGGAGTAACGAAGGAATATAGGCATACCGGGGAATGCAGGAAGGTAGAAGCCGTGTGAATAATGTAACACAGAGGGAATAAGAGAATACCGATGTAATAAGAGAGTGCCGAATGAATAAGGTAACGTCGACGGAAGAGAGAATACCAGTGGATTAGGGGAGTGTCGAGAGAATAAGGGAATACCAAGAGTATATTGGAACACTGAGGAAATATAAAAATAAGGAAACATTGAGGAACAATCGAATACGGTGTGAATATAGAGCAAACCCTTTACTGAAAATGCACAATTTCTATCTGCATGTTAATATTACTAAGCTAATGCTAACGACACCCATGAAGGCTTTTAGGTGGATCAGTAACGGTTAGTGCCGTGATAAAAACGCTGCATTTAACAAGTAATAATGTTTTCCTCGTTCTCGAGTGATTTTTATGGGCATCAGCAGACGAGTTCATAAATTTGTCGATGAAAGATTTGTGTGTGTATGTGTGTGCGTGTGTGTTTGTGCGTGTGTGTGTGCGTGTGTGTACGTGCGTGCGTGTGCGCGCGTGTGCGTGTGCGTGTGTGTGTGTGTGTTTGTTGTAAGAAGGCAGTGTAATTAAAAGGCGAAAAAGAACGCGAGAAGAAGAAGAAAGGGAGAGAGGGGGAGAGAGAACGCAAACAAAAGGGAGAGAGAGAGACTGGTAGACGGTTTGAACAGTATAAAAGAAGTCTGGCGACAGATGTTTGACAGGATAAGGTCCTGCGTACATCACCGCGATGATTATCCCATTAGTCACATCATCGACCCGCGATGTGAATGTGTTGAGCAGAGAGTACTGCTACTGCTACTGCTACTGCTACTGCTACTGCTACTGCTACTGCTNGATATAGTGTGAGAGAGAGAGCGAGCTATAACGAGAGCGAGCGAGAGAGAGAGAGAGAGAGCGAGAGCGAGAGAGAGAGATAGAGAGCGAGAGAGAGTGAGAGAGCGGAACAGCAGGGGGTTTACGTACACTCAACAGCGATCCTCTCCTCGCTTCTACATCGACATTACGTATTCTGTGAGTTCCCGACGCGATCCGTGCCGCCGCGTCCGGCAGGCCCCTTTGATCACCGCAGCTCGCTCGTAAACACACACACAGCCTCAGTACAGACACCCCGCGTGGAGATGCTAGGTCTGCTGCACTCTATATACACTAAATACGAGAAATTCGTTCTTCGCCACCCCCTTCCTTCCCCCAGAATTGAAATCTACGGACTCGGGGGGGGGGGAGTATTTTTGCCCCCCGTAAATCCGATACAACGTTGGGCAGAAATGATAGGGCGTTACCGTGTGTGGGAGGTGGGCGTATGTATGTGTGTGTGTGTGTGTGTGCGTGCGTGCGTGCGTGCGTGCGTGCGTGCGTGCATGAATGCGTGTGTGTGCGCGTGTATGTGTGCCATCGTACTGCATAAACTAACTATACCTTTAAATGAAATAGCGAAAGATAGAATCCAAAATTCAATCTTCCAAGGTAATCCTCCTATATGCGTGTACTGAGTTACAGGGATAGAAGGGGCTCTGCTGGTATTTGTGATTTCTCAGTGACGAGTTGAACTATAGTCTGCCCCTATCACAATTCATACGCTATATATATAGCCCTATATATATATATATATATATATATATATATATAGTACGTA
>NW_014577899.1:67658-68001 GCF_000485595.1 Priapulus caudatus | reverse complement strand
TATTTATTTATTTATTTATGTATTAATTTTATTTATTTATATTGCGCAATTTTACATAAAATGATTAAAGGCGCAGCAGATCAATATCGCAAACGACTGAACAATAAAATGAAATGATTATAAATATGTACATGTGAGATATATCGCCACAACTGCGAGATAAAATAATATTAAAACAAAGTTGACTATGTAATCAGCTGCATTCCGGCACTGTTGACGTCATCGCCGCATCTTACACTCGGCGTTTTATTCCCGCGCGCGCCAAAACCGTTACTCTTTCCTTCTCTCTCTCCCTCCCTCTTTCTCTCTCTCTCTCTCTCTCTCTCTCTCTCTCTCTCTCTCT
>NW_014577899.1:63442-66478 GCF_000485595.1 Priapulus caudatus | reverse complement strand
ACACACACACACACACACACACACACACACACACACCTACACACACACACGCACGCACGCACGCACGCACGCACACACACACGCGCGCGCGCATGCACTCACCACGCACGCAAGCACGAATGCACAAAGTGAGCCTTGTGATCATGCGCCTGCAGTGTTTAACCTAATGACTGTAATATCCTGACGAATTAATAATTCTATAATAGCAGCTACATGTGGGCAATTAGTGCAGTGCTCTGTGCGTCCTCTAGTTGCTCTGATTTTCAATATGCAGTATATGAATATGCCGCAGAATGTCTACGGGTTCATTTTTTCTCTTTCTCTGAAGCATCGTCAGATTTATTTTTGTAAAAAAGCGACATTCTAACCATTACGGACCGGTATCGATTTGGAAAACGATTATATTTAAAAAAAACGCTGCGTTACTCTTGTGCGCATTTTCTATGCGTTTTTTTTTTACCAATTCCGCCTTTATTAATTTAAACGGATGAGTTTTTATAACGATATTTTATCAGTGCAAAATCGAGTGCGATGCGTGAAGACGCAAACGAAAACTCGGCGGTCGCGCAACGAACTCAATCAACTGCAATTGTTAATTACAAATGCTAATTAAAATTAAGAGCATTATGCGTGCGCATTGTCCCGGCGTTTCGTTAGAACTCCTAAAAATTAGATTCCTTTATAATGCATCCTCTTGCATCGATGAATTCGTCGTAGCGTTGTCCGACGATGTCGCATTGTGCTGTCGGATTGTCAACTAATACACAACTGCGTGCACATGAGACCGCAACTGTCGATTTTGTCTCCGGTCGTGGGTTTGATGAATATTAACGATGTTGACACTCGGGTAGTTTGAGTGGAGAATGGCAGGGGCGGGAGAAGGGACCGGGAAGGGAGACACATACACGACGTCATAATCTGTACGTATGATGGTCTCTAGAGAGAGACAAAGAGAGAGAGGGGGGCAGAGAGAGAGAGAGAGAGAGACGAAACAGAGAGAGAGAGAGAGAGAGAGAGAGAGAGAGAGAGAGAGAGAGAGAGAGAGAGAGAGAGAGAGAGAGAGAGAGAGAGAGAGAGAGAGAGAGAGAGAGAGAGAGAGAGAGAGAGAGAGAGAGAGAGAGAGAGAGAGAGAGAGAGAGAGNAGAGAAAGAGAGAGAGAGAGAGAGAGAGAGAGAGAGGGGGAGAGAGAGAGAGAGAGAGAGAGAGAGAGAGAGAGAGAGAGAGAACGAGACTCTACGGGACGCAGATACACTGCCACTACCCGCGTGTGTGTAGTGGAGGCATGGACCGTCTCTACGGGACACAGATGTGTCTGCTACTACTACCCCGCATGGGTTCGATGAGCCCATCACTCGATGTCAGTGATCATGAGCTATAAAGTTAACGATGAGGAGTCCGAGGTAATTACGCAAACCGAACTGCGAATCGAATGCTTCGCCAACGGTAATCCATTCGTGTAAATTATGATATCAAAATCTGCCTACAAATTTTAATTAATTTGTTATATTAATTATAAATAAAAATTCCCGTTGAGCTAGTGTATCACTCATTTTAATTATTTTTATTTAAATTTTAATTAAACTAATTCATTATCGTTATTTTATTGGTTAAAAGCAATTAAGAAAAATCGTAATAATTAAATTAGTCATAAACTACGTGTCTGCTCCCGCGCACGTGACGTCATCGCCATCATCTCCGATTAATTATTGATTAATAAATAATTAATTATTGTCATCGGACGTTTGGTCTACAATCGTTGGTGTCCGTCTAGCGTAGCGAGTGTTGACATAGGCCGTGTTTAATGAAGCCTATGCTGCTACGGCAGCAGCAGGGTGTTAGATAGAGACACACGGGCCATCGCACATAGGCCGGCGGGTTGACACACGCTGATGTCGTCTGTTTAATGAACGTTGAAATGTTTGTTGTCGACGTTGCTACTAGTTTTATTAATAATACTACTACTATTGCTGATGATGCTGTTGCTGTTGTTGTTGTTGTTGTTGCTGTTGTTGTTGTTGTTGTTGCTGTTGTTGTTGTTGTTGTTGTTGTTGCTGGTGCTGCTGTTGTTGCTGTTTCTGTTGCTGTCGCTGCTGCTGCTGTTGTTGCTGTTGCTGTCGCTGTCGCTGTCGCTGTTGTTGTTGCTGCTGCCGTTGCTGTTGCTGCTATGCCGTTGCTGCTTTGTTGTTATTGCTGCTGCTGCTACTGTTGCTGCTGCTGCTGCTGCTGGTGATGAAGCTGCTACTACTACTTCTTTTCTTCCACCTTTGTTACTATACCAGTACTTGTACTCGTTCGCCCTCACAGACGTGTGTGTATATATCAATATTTTCTTGAAAATATTATATTATTGTCGTTTTTAGGATCTATATTTTACAATGTTGCAGTCCGCTATTTACAATCAGGAATTGTTATAGGATTGTCGTGATTTAAGTATCTATATTTTACAGTGTTGCAATCCGCTGTAACAGTTTTATAATTAGCCTTTGTAATGCGCACGTGAACATATCTGCATGTAACGTGCGCAATATAAATCAATAAATATTATTATTATTATGTATACACCGGCGCCTGTACGCGCGTGGATTGATCTATATATTACCGATCACAGAGTAGTGCAGACGCAGTTAATACGACCGAGAACCTAGATTTCTCTCGCAAAAACTGCAACCATGTAATCGACGACAGATCCATCCAATGCCGCTGCATTTACCGAAAGCGCTATCCGGGAAATCTTACGAGTATCGCGTTTTACTCGCCCCCCGTCTCAGTAAAGAGAGTAATCAAGATAGCGTTTCACGGATCCGAAACCGCCTCAATCCGGCTTCACTCGATTCGAATTCCCGTACATCGGCATACCGCTGCTTTCACGCTGCTCTCGCGTTTAACTTGAGTACAACTAATAATAATAATTACTATTATTATTATAGTAATAATGATGAGGCTAAACCAGCCAGGCTTGTCCGGACAATTGTTGTGTGTTGTTTTTTTGTACTTCAGTACGATGCTAATGATGAGACAGAGTAATATTAATAATAA
>NW_014577899.1:60506-62482 GCF_000485595.1 Priapulus caudatus | reverse complement strand
GCGCTCACACACACGCGCGCACGTACGCACGCAGGTGTACGTGCACACGCACGCACGCACGTTTATGTGCATACGCACGCTCTCACGCACGCACGCGCGCACACGCACGCACGCACGCACGCACGCACGCACACACACACACACACACACACACACACACACACAAGCTTCACTGATATCACGTGCAGTGTGGATATCGCGAACACCAACCGAAGTTGGCGCCACGTAACTATAACAACACCGCGATCTACACATAATAGATCCAGCTTCTCACAGAGAACCATACGTTACTCTCGGCTTCGTTTAAAGCGAGTTCGACTTGATGCCGCTTTGATAGCTTTCATCGTGTAACATCGGGGGTGGCGTCTCTAGCAACGCGCTTAGGCCTACGTAAAAAAAGATGGCGACGAATTCGCGTAAGTAGGTACTATTTACAATCGTGTGTCTGGCGGGAAGATAAACGAACGAAACATGAGAGCATCCGCGGTAGAGTGGCGTCTGCTGAATCTCGCTGCTTGTGTTTAAGCTAGAAATCAATGTAAAATGATGACGCGAAGCGCGGTATTCGTGTATTGCGTGTACCAGCGGGTAAACAATATAAAATAGAAAGAAAAAAGAGAAAGAGAGAGGGGGAGAGTGAGAGACACAGAGAGAAATAATCACTGAAAGAGAAAGGGAAAGAGAGAAAGAGAGAGGGGGAGAGCGGGAGAGAAAGAGACACACACACAGAGAAATAATCTCAAAGAGAGAGGAAAAGAGAGAAAGAGAGAGAGGGAGAGAGAGACACACACAGAGAGAGAAATAATCTCAGAAAGAGAAATTGAAAGAGAGAAAGAGAAATGGGGAGAAGGAGAGAGAGAGATACAGACACAGAAAAATAATCTCATTAATCTATTAGCAATAAATAAAGAATAATAATCTCAGAGATTTATGTTTCCCCTGCGTGTATACGCATTGTACACTGCACAACGGGCATAGAGATAGAGAGAAGTATGTCTAGACTGTATGTCTGCCAGAAACAGCCCAGTAGGCACATTCTAGCCCTATCAGCAATATTTTATTGCCTCTCGCGTCATTATGCGTTGTGAGTGCGGTATATGGAGCAGGTAAACAAGGGAGTTACTTCTGCGGTACATGGCCACCAATGATTCATTTCATGACGCAATTAGAATAGGTCATGTATATATATATATATATATATATTGCCCGCATAGCTAGGTGCTCTATAACAGGCCCTAAATATATCTAAACCGTATAACTTTTTTTTATATAACCATATTTTCCGGGTTGTACTTTAACTTGCTAGGGACCTTAATTATTGGCCCGTTTGGGAGCGAACGTACTGCATCTTGTGAGACCGCGACCGAACCGTAGTTGCGTCTTGGACCCTCCGGGACTCAGCAGCCCTTTCCTCCTCCACGCGAGCCCCGTCGACGGATTACCGGATTAGACCGTGAGAAAACTTGGCAAGACACTAACAAAACTTGAATCAAGAAAAAATTGCCATAATCCAGCGGCAGCACTACGGTTTGCGGGCCAAACGAGGCTGCCGTGGCCGCGCGGAACCATTAGTGTAAAACGTCAGCATTAATAATGATGCGGTATAAGTGAAGTTATCAACTTGGACACTTATAACACAATATATGATCTCCGTTAGCGTGATGGAAAAAAAATAAGACCCGTTTGGACAGCCATAGCGGGCATTATCATTATCATTTCTTCCAATTAAGACGTTAAGTACAAGGCGCTTGCCTAATCAATAGCTGCTGTTGCAGCAGCACGGCGTCGAATTAATTGGAATAAATTCAATGTGTGTAGGACCGGCTGCAAAGTTGTGAATAACTCTTGTTATATATTATATATATATGATATAGCGAGGGGTTCATCCGAGACAATAACGACAAGGACTCTATTATTTCCGTCACTATAATGCCGAATAATAAATGTAAAACGTAAGGAAGCTTATAGTGCGCATA
>NW_014577899.1:47844-55481 GCF_000485595.1 Priapulus caudatus | reverse complement strand
GCCCAAAACGTAGCTGCGCCGTGGGAATGATGGCCAATTTTTTTCTCTGTACTTCAGAGCGTGATTTTTTAGGTCTTGCAAGTTTTCTCACGGTCTATCACGGTATCCGTTACGGGCCGTGGGAGGAAGGGGCCTGGCTGAAGTCCGGAGCGTCCAAGGCGCAACTACGGTTCGCCGTCGCCAGTCTACCACGGCATGCGCAGCAGTAGCGTTCCCTCCCGGCCCGTCACGCAACCCCCATTCTGATGGAGTCCCTCACGCTTTCTCACGATCTGATCAAGCGTCTGAACACGTTCTTTCACGTTCTGTCAAAGGCTTTCTTACCGATGAAACGTGACGCGGGCCAGGCTATTGGAGCCACGTTTGTTACTCACGGTATAAAAAGAAGGCCCCCAAGCAATTAGCCAATCATTCTATCCTGAGATTTCGACGAGAAAACATCATGAATGCCCAAGATGCAAGAAGCATTTTAGCTGTTTGGCCATCGTTTTGCTGGGTGCATACATCCAGCTCTTTGCATCAGCCAAGGAAAGCAAAGCAAGCACGCCGCCGCGGCCGAACCTTCCTATCCCGTCCGTCCGCTTGCCGCTCCCACTACGCGAACAACCTCCAATTTTTTGCCTTAGGCGCTATTACGTTACTGTCACGTTTTGCTTGCGTTCATCCGCTACTACGCGTCTTACTAGGTGTCTCATGCCGCCACCGTGACTGCCATGGCCAAATCTTGACAGATTAAAATCTGGCTGCAGCATAATACGGCAATCACGACCTGCGTCACGTCTTGCCCATTTCCGTCCGCCCCGCGCTCTCGGTCTCACGTCCATCCACGTTTTGTCCCACCGCGTGGCCCTGAAACGCGCGGCTGCCTTCGCGCCGCCCTCCTCGAACACAGTTGTTAAACGCCCAGCATAATCTGGGTCAAAAGATTTGCCCACTGCAGTCACGTCGGATTATGAGCAACCTAGATAGGCCGTAAGTAAAACGGGTCCTGCCACAGCGATACTTTCCCCAACGTGAACGCCAAACAAACGTGACAGTACGAATAGCCCGTAAACAAAAACTTGGAGGGAGGCATACCCAAGGCGTGTCCGGAGTGGACGCGGCAAACTGGACGACGCGGACAGACGGGTGTTCGCGCCCGGCGCGCTACGGCGCCGTTGCGCGTTACTACTACGGACTGACACGCGCGCGCGGTCCTAAAACTGGACTAAAACTAAAGAAAAAACTAAAATGTTGAAAGGAGAGCTGCCCAGCTGCTGCCTTCTGTCTTCCGCATGAACCATTCGCGCACCACATGGATGCCTTCTCATGCGCGCCTCTTCGCCTTCATCCTGACTGCTACACTCTGGCCCTGCCCTTCTGCCAAACTGCGGCTGCCGCCTTCTCTTGCTGATGCAAAAAAGACTAGCATGTATGCACCAGCAAACATAGCCAAACACAAAAATCTCTTCATGCTTGGGCATTCATGATGTTCGTCCTCGTCCAAATCTCAGGATACAATGATTGCTATTAGCGTTAGGAGGCTTCTTTTTAATACCGTGGCCACAAACGTGCTCCAAAGCTGCCTGGCGTCCACGTTTCATCGTAGAAAAGCCCTTGACAGCAACGTGAAAAACGTGTCAGACCTTGCATCAGATCGCTGAGAAACGCTGAGGGACCCCACTCCGAACGCTGACGAAACGCCTAAAACGCCGCGGCATCGCGAACAGGCCGCGAGCGCGAACTACTGGCATCTTTGGTCAACCGCGCGACGAACCGTATAGCGCCTTGGACCCTCGGACTCAGCAGCCCCTTTTCTCACGCGCCCGTCACGGCATACCGCTGAATAGACCGCTGCAAAAACTTGCGCAAGACCTTAACAAAACTTCGAATACAGCAGAAAAAAAATTTGCCAGTAATACCCACGCACACTTACGTTCTCGGGCAAACGCAGCGCCTGCCCTGGCCGCGCGGAACATAGTGTAAACCGTCAGCATTAATAATGAATCGGCTATAAGTGAACATCAACTCTGACACTTATAACATCAATAATGATCTCGTTACGCGCGGGAATGACTCACGTGCTCACCCGCTTTAGCGACAGCCATACCGCCAATATTAATATTATAATATCTCATATTTAATATCTAATTTAATATGCTGCCAATGTATGTAAACTGTAAGTACAAGGCGCGTGCCTTAATCAATAGCTGTGTGCAGCAGCAGCGGCTTGAATTAATTTGGAAATTCAATGTGTGAGGACTGGGGGGGGACCCGCAAACGTGTGACTATAACTCTTGTTATATATATATATATATATATGATGCGAAGTTCATCGAGACATAACGACAATGGACTCTATTCATTTCCGCTCACTTATAATGAATCAATAATGTAAAAGACTAAGGGAAATGACTTTATAGCTGGCCCGCATTAGCATACTCAACTCGTATTATATATATATATATATATATATTTATATATATATATATTATACATATATATTTATTTAGTGCGTGCGTGTGTGCGTGCGTGTGTGCGTGCGTGTGTTTGCTAGATGCGATGTTACTGCGTAATTTATCACGCGATTCATTGAAATCGACAGCTGCGTGGATCATATGTATATTACGATGCACCGGATAATAAACCATATCTCACTAATGAAATGAAGAGAAGACAGCGTCCGACTAGCATGGAATAAACACTCCCCGACGGATGCATCAGAAATCTCGGCCTTCCATTTATAACGGAAACTAACGATGTGTGAGAAAAAGCGAAAAAAAATAAAGAGTATAAAATGAAATGACTAATATAAACTCTACACTGCAGAGTGTCTAGAAATAGAAACATCGTCATCATCTGTTATGACATGAAACCCGGCGATTGCGTTTGAGTTGTTTACGTAACCCATGCGGCACCACTGCCGCAGGTACGGGGCGTTTTACGATGCTAACAACTCCACATTTATATATTCCATCTGGCTGCATATACAAACGAAGCGTTGAAATCTTTCGTAACCAACCCGAATTTTTGCCCATTTCGTATTTTCTAGCACCCATCGCTGTATATACACAGGAAGAGAACACTTCAACAGGCGCACTCGTAATGCACGTGATTGACAATTTGATAATTTGACGTGTTCTCGGAAATTTAATCCGTGCGTTCACAGACCGCTTCTTCTGCTTAAACAATATACGTTATAATTATATAGAGGTAACGTATAAATTATTATGTGTATAAATTATGTATAAATTAGACGGTTCGATACGAAAAAACCCGCTGTGATCGACAGAAACGCATTGAGAATGGTAGAGATGAAGAGGGGGGTTTGATACCGATGATACACACACATACAGCACGCACGCACGCAAGCACGCACACACACAGTGACACACACACAGATTAATTTCAGATTCATTTTTTATTTTGCACTTTTCATTCATTTGTACAGATCATTTCAGATAGAAGTAAAAAGGGAGAGAAATAAATAATATTATAGAATCGATAGGTTTAAGGGGAATGTGCGTAGTGGTCAAAGTAGCCATAAGCTTTCGAGTTGACCACTACTATAGGTAATAAAATGTCTGAGGGTTTTGTACAATTAAACTAAATATAGGAAATAAGAGGGGAAAAAATATATACATACATACATACATATGGAACAGTATCTAGAACAAAAAATAAAACATCATGAATGCCCAAGATGAAGAAGATTTTGTGTTTGCATGTTTGCTGGGTGCATACATCCAGTCTTTGCATCAGCAAGAAGAAGGCAAGCACGCGCCGGGCCGAACCTGTCCTATCCCGTCCGTCCCTTCCCGTCCCACTACGGACCACCTCCAAGTTTTGTTACGGCCTATTACGTACTGTCACGTTTTGTTGCGTTCATCCCGTTTTACTACGGTCTACTAGGTTTCTCATCTGCACCGTGACTGCCATGGCAAATCTTTTGACAGATTAAAAATCTGGCGCAGCATACACGGCAATCACGGCCTGTCATGTTTGCCCATTCCGTCCCCCCGCGTTGTCTCACGTCCATCCCGTTTTGTCCACGGTGGCCTGAAACGGGGCTGCCTTGGCCGCCGGGAACACAGTGTAAACGCAGCATAATCTGTCAAAAGATTTGCCATGGCAGTCACGGTGCGGATGAGAAACCTAGTAGGCCGTAGTAAAACGGGGTGAACGCAACAAAACGTGACAGTACGTAATAGGCCGTAACAAAACTTGGAGGCGGTCCGTAGTGGGACGGGAAATGACGGACGGGACAGGACGGGTTCGGCCCGGCGCGCTACGGCGCGTTGCGTTCTACTACGGACTGACACGGCGCGCGCGGTCCTAAAACTGGACTAAAACTAAAAGAAAAAACTAAAATGTTGAGTAGTGGCCCAGCTGCTGCCTTCTGTCTTCCGATAACCATTCGCGCACCCACATGGATGCCTTCTCATCCGCCTTCTTCGCCTTCTTCCTGACTGCTACACTCTGGCCTTCCCTCTCTGCAACTGCTGCTGGCCTTCTTCTTGCTGATGCAAAGACTAGATGTATGCACCCAGCAAACATGCAAACACAAAATCTTCTTCATCTTGGGCATTCATGATGTTGTCTCGTCGAAATCTCAGGATACAATGATTGCTATTGCTTGGGAGGCCTTCTTTTTATACCGTGGGCACAAACGTGCTCCAAAGCTGCCTGGCGTTCACGTTTCATCCGTAGAAAGCCTTGACAGAACGTGAAAAACGTGTCAGACCTTGATCAGATCGTGAGAAACGTGAGGGACCCCATCAGAACGTGACGGGCCGGGAGGGAACGTACTGGCATCTTTGGTAGACCGCGGACCGAACCGTAGTGCGCCTTGGACCCTCCGGGACTCAGCAGCCCTTTCCCTCCCACGGCCCGTCACGGATACCGTGATAGACCGTGAGAAAACTTGGCAAGACCTAACAAAACTTGAATACAGAGAAAAAAATTGCCATAATCCCACGGCACACTACGTTTCGGGCAAACGGGGCTGCCGTGGCCGCCGGGAACATAGTGTAAACGTAGCATTAATAATGATCGGGTATAAGTGAAATCGACTTGACACTTATAACACAATAATGATCTCGTTAGCGTGATGCATGACCCGTTTGGACAGCCATACGGCATTATCATTATCATTTCTTGCCAATTAAGACGTTAAGTACAAGGCGCTTGCCTTAATCAATAGTGCGGTGAATTAATTGGAAAATTCAATGTGTGAGGACCGGCTGCAAAGTTGTGATATAACTCTTGTTATATATATATATGTATATGCGAGGGGTTTATCCGAGACATAACGACAAGGACGCTATTATTTTCGTCACTATAATGGAATAATAATGTAAAAACGTAAGGGAATGTTTATAGTGGCGCATATGCATACTCAACTCGTATTATATATATATATATATATATATATATATATATATATATATATATATATAATATACATATATATTTATTTATTTATATATGTATATATATACATTTATTTATTTATTTATTTATTTATGTATATATACGCACACGCTTACACACATACTCATGCCCACGTACACGCACACGTACACGTACAGATCCACATGCACAACGCACGCACGCGAACGCACGCACGCAGACGTGTATACAAGCTAACTTGTCTATTAGCATAGATATAAACCAGACCAATATCCCGCTACGGCACGGTACCAATAAAACCCTAAATGAACCCGCCCCTTCGTGTTCAGCTGTGCGCTGACTGAGGCAGGAGTCATCAGACTGAGACGACGTAAAACGACCTAAATACGCCAATTCGGATTTTCCGAAAATCACTGACTCGCTTTTATTTGGGAACGCACAACCAGATATTTCTTCCAAACGGTGGGCGATTTTGTTGTTTTCTGTCGAGATGTAAAATCGGTATCAACCTAATAACGGTGAAGTGGAGTTGTGCCACTGGCGGCGTCCACGTTACTGAAAAGAGCTTATTCTGTAACATCCCAACAACTGCTAGAACTGAGTGAATTAAAATTCGACGGAAGTTTTCGGGCTGCGGAGAGATGTAGAAAGTCGATTATGCAAAAATCCGCCCAATGTTGTCGGGCTGTTTGATCGCGAAGTACACGCACGTACATGCGTGCATGCGTGCGTGCGTGCATGCGTGCATGCGTGCGTGCGTGCATGCGTGCGTGCATGCGTGCGTGCGGTGCGTGTCTACGTCCGCGCGCGCGTTCGTTCGTGCGTGCGTTCTTGCGTGTGTGCGTACATATACGTTCGTCTGTGCATGCGTTCGTGCGTGCGTGTGTGTGTGCGTGCCTATGTTCGTCTGTGCATGCATTTGTGCGTGCATATGTTCGCCTGTGCCTGCGTTCGTGCCTGCTTATGTGTGTGCGTGCATACGTTCGTCCATGCATGCGCTCGTGCGTGCGTATGTGTGTGCGTACATACGAGCGTGTGTTCGTTCGTGCGTGCGTATGCGTGTGCGTGCATGCATACGTTCGTCTCTCCATGCATTCGTGTGTGCGTATGTGTGTGCGTGCATATGTTCGTCTGTGCCTGCGTTCGTGCGTGCATATGTGTGTGCGTGCATACGTTTGTCTGTGCATACGCTCGTGCGTGCGTGCATATACGTGTGTGCGTTCGTACGTGCGTGCGTGAGAGAGGAAGGCGAGAGAAAGGGAGGTCGGAAGCGAGTGAAACGAAACATCATGTAAAGATTATTGTACGGTTTTCATAATAGATTTTTTATTTATTTCATTTTATATTTTTCATATTGGTTTTTATTGGGCCCTATTCGGCTCGTCTTTTCTCGCAGAAAACGTTTTGAAAAAACGTTACATCTAGCATTATGTATTATTATAACTTGACGCTAGATTTTATAACAAATAAGGATGGAAATCATATTCCGGCGGTTCTTTATTATATTAAAACGCTTATAATTTTTCAGTATTCAATTATTCAATTGATTATTCAATGCCACCGAACAGTATTTTCCTCGCGATCTTAGGCTAGTGGCTCACTCTAGGGAGGATTGATAGTACGTAGTAGAACTTTCAAGAAGATATCGTGGGAATCGTCTGTAAGGCGTTGCAATAGAACCAAATTATTAGACGACAGGGGAATATTTAGAAATATAATTAGATCAACATTTGATATTAAAACGATTTTCTCTCGGCGCAATAATGAAAACTTAAACTATGAGGTGTGTTTGGAGGGAATATGCATGGCTTCTTCTGCCTGTTATTTCGATTAATATTTCCTAACTCCCCACTAGATGTCGCCATCAGATGGAAATGAGACTGATGCCATCCACGGCTGGGATCCAGGGTACGAAATGAAGTAATATACGTGCAGTAAAAGCATCTAGGGGCTCAGAAAGGAAATAGCGTGCGGGCTCGTATGCGAATATGCAAACAGCATTATAAACAGACTAATGGTATTTCAAGACTTTACAATCGTCATACTAAGCGTTCGCTAAACACATATACGCATGCGCACGAACACGTACTCATGCACGCAAACGAATATGTACGTACACAGACACACGTGCGCGCTCACACACACGCGCGCACGTACGCACGCAGGCAGGCACGCACGCACGCACGCACGCACGCACGCACACACACACGCACACACGCACACACGCACACACGCACACACGCACA
>NW_014577899.1:32904-45846 GCF_000485595.1 Priapulus caudatus | reverse complement strand
TGTCAAGTGCCACACCGCGGCTCGTATGTAACGACCAATGCAGCAGGTCAACCGCTGGCGAGTCACGTGATCTTAACTTGCGGTTTTGCAGCGCGCGTTGCACTGCGGTTACACGCACGTACACGCAGATTACACGCAATCGTACACGGCGCGGGTTATACGCAGCCGTACACGCGGGGTACACGTCACGTGCCTAAACGCGCGTACACGCACGTACACGGGGTTACACGCACGTACACGCACGGTCACACGCCCACGACACGCACGTATCACGCGGGTACACGCGGATACACGCCCACGTACGACGCACGGTTACATCGCGGATACACGCAGCGTACACGCGAGGTACACGCACCGTACCACAGACTACACGCACGTACAGCGCGGGCGTACCACGCACGTACACGGCGGGTACACGCACACGTACACGCAGGTACACTTCACGTACACGCAGGCATACACACACGTTACACGCGGTCACGCGGAGATACACGCACTTACACACGGGTACACGCACGACACGCGGACACGCGCGGGATACACGCACGTACACGCACGTACAATGCGGCCGTACACGCACGTACACACAGATAACGCCCACGTAAGAAAAACCAGTCACAGATACACGAGCACGTGTCACGCGGGTACACGCCACGTAACACGCGGGTACACAGCAGAATACACGCACGTACGACGCACGTACACGCGGCGTACACGCACTGACACGCAGATACAGCACGTACACCACAGATACACGCACGTACACGCGGGTACACGCGAGATACACGCCACGTACACGCGGCGCTACACGCAACCGTACCACGCCGGCGTACACTCACGTACACGAAGATACACGCATCGCTACACGCGGTACACGCACGTGACACGCGGGTACACGGCAGATACACGCCACGTACACGCACGTACACGCGGGTACACGCAACGTACACGCAGAGACACGCAGCGTCACCACACACCATACAGCCGCACGTACACGGCGGTACACGCGATATACACGTCACGACACGCGTACACGCACGTACACGCGCGTACACTCCACGTACACGAACGATACACGCACGTACACGCCGGTACACGCACGTGCACCCATGCGTGCTACCCGGCGTGTACGGTTGCGTGGATCTCCGTGTACCCCTGTGACGTGCGCTGTACTCGCGGCACGGGCGTCCTGTGGCACGTGCGGCGCGTGTACCCGGTGTACAGGGCGTCGTGCAGTGTATCTGTGTGTACGTGCGTGCATCTGCGTTGTACGTGCTGTCACCCGCGTGTTACGTGCGCTGTTACCCGCGTGTACTCATGCGTCGCTACCCGCGTTCGCGCTCTGTACCGTGCGTGTACCGCGCCGTGTACTGTTGTCGTGTTATCTCCGTGTTACCCGCGTTACGTTGTGCGTGTACCCGCACCCATCACCGTGCACGTGTGTGTTACCGGGGGTTGCCTATCTGTGTGTACGTGCTGGCGGTACACCGCGTGTCACGCTGCGTGTAATCGCCGTGTACCGCGGTGTCACGTGCGGCTGTACCTGCGTGTACGTGCGTGTACCCGCATGCCTACGTGCGTGTACGTGGTGTATCCGCGTGTCACCCGCGTGTACGGGCCGTGTACCGTGTGTAAGTGCGTGTATCGCGTTTACCCGCGTGTTACGTGTACTCGTGTATCTAGCGTGTACGTGAGTTGTACCCGCGTGTACGTGCAGTGTAACCGGCTGTACCGTGCGTGTACCCGCGTGTACGTGCCGTGTAATCGTGTGCTACGTGCGTGTACCGCGCGTGTTACGTGCGTGTCTGCGCGGTACGTGCCGGTGACGTGCGTGTATCCGCGTTACCCGCGTGTGTCACGTGCGTTGTAGCGTGGCGTGTACCTGCGTGTACGTGCTCTCGTGTACCGCGTGTACGTGCGGTACCCCGCGAGCACGTGCGTGTACCAGCGTGTACGTGCTATACCGCGTGTACGTGGTTGTATCTGCGTGTAGGCCCGTGTGCGGCTTGTTACGGTCTGCTTACCGCAGTTGCAACCCGCGCTGCAAGCCGCAAGTTAAGAATCCCACGTTGACTCGCTTGACGCTGCGGCCTATTGGCTCGGTTACATAGACCGGCTGGCTGGAACTTGACACAGGCACACCTCACACGCGTGTGGAATCGCGCACACGTGGAAAGAAAATGATCAAACACGTGTGATATTTTCCAACACGCCGAAGAAATCGCTGTGTTGCACGCGCAGCACGGTGTTTTGTGCTGCGCCGATCAGCACGCACGTGGCCCGATGGCGCCGGCACAGAGAACACACCGTATGTGCGGCAGGCTGTTAAGCATAGTGATGAGCGATAGTGATAGGGATAGCTAGTGATATGATAGTGAATAGTGATAGCCCGATTAGTGGAGGAGAGCAGGAGAGAGAGAGATGAGAGAGCCAGAGGGAGAGAGAGAGAGAGAGAGAGAGAGAGAGAGAGAGCAGCGTTATGACAGTGAGGAATAGCGAGTAACAACGAGATGAGAGGCAGAGAGATGAGAGGAGAGAGAGAGAGGCCGAGAGAAGAGAGAGAGCGAGAGCGAGAATGAGAGAAAGAGAGCGACGAGAGAGAAAGAAGAGAGGGAGAGAGAGAGAAGAGAAGGAGCAGAGAGAAGAAGGAGAGAGAGAGAGAGAGAGAGAGAGAGAGAGCAGAAAGAGCGAAAGCTTCGTGTAACCCTTATGATTTGCTGCACGCAATATGCGACAAATATTGTGGATGATATGTGATAAATATATGTTGTGTGGCCACAGCCTATCTCGGTACGTGCGCGCCCACGCGTACGCTGCGTCAGTGCGCGTGGCATAGTATCCGCTCGATGGCGTGTGTGCATCAGTATATGGAGTGCGTGCATGCGTGCCATGCTGCGATCGTGCTTGCGTGAGTTGCCTTGAGCGAGAGCGTACGTTGCCTCGTGAGCCGTGCGTGCGTGCAGTCGACGTGCTGCGTGCGGTGCGTATATGTACGTACGTAAGGCAATGTCCGCCGAAAAATCCCATTAACGAATTCGATCACTTAATACAAAGCCGTGATTAATTTAAAAGAAGATTAAGTATAGCTTATGCGTGTTAATTAACAATATATCGCCTCTGACACAATAGCTTTTATATTGAATTCAATCGTAACATGTTATGCCAGTGTGTGTGTGTGTGTGTGTGTGTGTGTGTGTGTGTGTGTGTGTGTGTGTGTGTGTGTGTGTGTGTGTGTGTGTGTGTGTGTGTGTGTGTGTGTGTGTGTGTGTGTGTGTGTGTGTGTGCGTGTTACTATATATCCCACATTGTCTCTATCTGCCCCTTCATCCCTCACTATCACCCCTTCCCTTCTTTTTCCCGACCACGGACCATGTCAGTCCCTCCACGTTTAGATTCCTGGAGGAGGAGCGATAATAATTATCGCTCCTCCTCCAGGAATTTATTCGTTAGCGGGATCGCCTTTAAACGCGCGCCATGTATTTTTTACGACCGACTAGGAAGCTCACTTACGCCTCCATAGAATGATGGCCAGCCACGGTGACGTCACGGCCGCGTGACGTCATTGGGGTGAGAGAAAATGCACGCTGTCGCGATGTTTGAACGAGGGGAGCTGGAAAACGGGTTAATTTCGGGACGCGAGAATTTTACGCTTTAATTGGAACATTTTACGTTTCTGCGAACCGTGAAAATACGGATAATTTTCTCGTGTTTTCGGGAGCAGAACCGTTACGCAAGAAAGCTCATATTACCAACATGAATTAACCGGAAACTCTAAAATTACGTGTTTACTTTAGTTTTAACTTTGTTTTTTAAGTTTGGTTTTAACTTTGTTTTTTACTTTAGTTTTAACTTTGTTTTTTAATTTTGGCTTTACCTTTGTCTTAAGAAACTGTCTTAATAAAAAACTGTATTCATACTGCAAGCAGCTATACGCGCAGTGAGTGATGAATCTCTCTATATGTCATTACGGAGATCTGATGTACCAATATTTGAACCTTTCCTATAACGTCCACGTCGACAACGTGTTCAAAAAATTCCACGTAAATGCCGATCAAATGCTCTTCTGCAAAACCCACCGCACGCCCGCCTCTGTGAACAAACTCACAGACGGATAGGTATGCTGCAGGGTGTCCGCAGACATAGTCGCAGTGCGTGCGGTGATATTGTGTTCTCGGGGTGCATTTCACCAGTATTTACGTGGGATGTTTAGGCGATAGAGATGACATCAATATGAAGACTTTAGTAGTATATTAGTAACTTCAACTTGTGTTTATTCATCCTTATTTTATTATTAAAACGTTCAAAGTGCTTGTGATGGGGTGCGCCCATGGCAAACACGCATAAATTGGCTTGATATTGACCGATAAAACCGGGCTATTTCGCTCAAACGGCTAAATCAATAAAAACTAAAGCTATGTGGCAACAGAATCTTCCGCATATCTTGATCTGAATGTTTCAGCGCTTGCTGCTCTCACGCTCGGTCAACTCAAACTAGTTCTACGAATTGCTAGGGTCAACAAGACAGCTTCAGGAAAACAATCCTGTTGACATTGATGACGGTTGTTATATACGATCGGAATGTGCAACAGTAGAAAGACAGCTGTTACAGAGTTCTAGACTCTCGCCGTGTTTTCTGATCGATTACTTCGTTTCTTTATTGATCGCGCTATTATGGGATGTCGTTTTATACGAGTTCTAGACGCTCTCATCGCCATTTTTCTTGTCTGATTACTACGTTACATCACTGATCGCGCTCTCATGTTGTTTTGTTTTCTACGAGTTCTAGACTCTCTCGTCGCCATTTTTCTTATCCGATTATTCTTTTACATTACTGATCGCGCTCTCATGGGTTGTTGTTGTCTGTGTTACAGGTTACGGTAACCTCGCCCCGCGCACGTACGCCGGCAAGCTACTCACGATACTCTACGCTGTCATCGGCATTCCCATAATGCTCCTCTGCCTCGCAAACATCGGGGACTTCCTCGCGCACTCCTTCAAGTACTTGTACGCTCGTCTGCTCATGCAGTACAAGAAACTAAAGCACGGCTACCTGCGCAAGAGGCACCTTCGGCATCGCCGGAAGTTGCGTCGCGAGCAGAGTGACCTTAAAGGTCACGCGAAACGTCACGCTGACGTCAGCATCCCGCTGACGCGCGAGTCTCACGGCGTCTGCGCGAACAACCTCGAACTCGTCGAGAACGGGCTGCACGCGACGGTGGCGCCGCCGCCGCCGGTATCGTCAACGGCGCCGTCGCTGCACGACGACAGTACCAGCAACAACGGCAGCGGCGGGGATGCGGACTCCGGTATCGACACGACGAGGGTGACGGTGCCCGTCACTCTCTGCCTCGGACTTCTCATCGCTTACATCTGGCTCGGCGCCTTCATCTTCTCCGTCTGGGAGAAATGGAAGCTACTAGATGGCGCCTACTTCTGCTTCGTTACGCTGTCGACGATCGGGTTTGGCGACTTCGTACCCGGAGCGTCGCTACTGTCGCAGGGTGCCGACGCGCAGACGAAACTCGCCACGTGCGCCCTCTATCTGCTGTTCGGGTTGGCGCTGATATCGATGTGTTTTAACCTCGTACAGGAGGAGGTCGGCAGAAAGTTCTACATGCTCGGAAAGAAGATAGGGTTGATCGTGGAAGAGACGCTCAGCGATGACGCCGACGACGATGACGACGACGATGACGATGACGATGACGACAACGAATCCGAGTCCGAGGGCGGGCTGAATTGCACGATGCGCACGGAAGGCGAGTGCGCATGCGCGCCGCAGGAGGGAGGGCAATCGTGCGGGGAGAAATGTGATGAGGGGAGTAGTGGGAATCACTACTGGGGAGGCGAAGCAGGAAACGGATGAAGAGGAGGAGGGAAGAGAAGAGGAGGAAGAAGAAGGAGGACAAGTAGGAGATTATGCGCATGATGATGATGAGGATGATGAGGGAGGGGGGGAAGGAGGAGAAGAAGGAGAAGGAGAAGAAGGAGGAGGAGAAGAAGAAGGAAAATAAGAGAGATATTAGCATAAACCTTTACCAGTACTACTTATGGTGGTTATGAAGATGTTGATGAGGAGGAGGAGGAGGAGAAAGAGGAGGAGAAAGACGAAAAAGGAGGAGGAGGCGTAGGATGAACGCAGATGGAAAGAAGGGTTACAAGAACGTCTGTTAATACAACTAACGGTGTGTGGTGGGTCGCCTCGTGACGCCCTACATCAACAAGGCCAAGGCTAACAGTGTTGGTGCACAGCCTGTTCTGCTACACTCCAGCTCACTAGGTGATGCTGATGATAACACAATCCATCTCTAACGAGTGATAATAGCGGTGATCACCGTGATGAGAGAGACCTCGTTGTCCGCCGTGCGTGCGCCAGCGTGAGCGCCGGTTGAAGCAGTAAACATTAGTATAACGAGAAAGAGAGAAAGGGAGAGAGAGAGAGAGAGAGAGAGAGAGAGAGAGAAAGAGGAGAGAGAGAGAGAGCAAGGAGAGAGCGAGGAGAGAGAGAAAGAGAGAGAGAGAGAGAGAGAAAGAGAGAGCGAGAGAAAGAGAGAGAGAGGGAGAGAGAGAGCGCGAGAGAGAGAGAGAGAGAGAGAGAGAGAGGAGAGAGAGAGCGAGGAGAGAAAGAGAGAGAAAGAGAGAGAGAGCGGGAAAGGGAGAGTGAGGAAAAGACAGAGGGATGGCGGGAGATGGAGAGAAATCATACCTCTCATATCTCTCTTTTTCTTTCTCTCTCCCCTCTCTCCCCTCTCTCGCTCTCTCGCTCTCTCGCTCTCTCGCTCTCTCGCTCTCTCTCTCTCTCTCACTCTCTCGCTCTCTCTCTCTCCATCAAAATATAATTAGTATAAACGTGCGTAGCCTGGGCGGCCCAGGCAATAACTATTCACTCTCAAAGGAGCCGTGTCGTTTGAATTTGATTATTTTACGACCACAAATTGCTCTCATTCGATGTGGCCCGCGTCCACCTCCTCCACCATTATCATGTAAATCGTTCTCATTTATCTGCGAGGCACAGAATTAGAGAGATGAGAGAGAGAGAGGACGAGAGAGGGATGTTTTTATATTCCCGCCTATGGTACATTATATATTATACACACACACCTAACGGTAATTTATCGAGAAAAATGTGCATAGAAGAAGGAACGCTTGGATACGAACTTACAACGAATTATGAGTTTATAATACGATGTCGAATATTATCGCTGTGGTTACGTATCGTGCTAATTCCGGACGGAATAATGTTAACGTTAAATAGGTCATTCGTTACGAAACCTATATCGCGTTGTTTTATACACGTAGGCCTATGTACGTAACGTATGTACGTAACGTATGTACGTTAGGGATATGACTCGTTGAAAAAAATCATTATATTTTTATTAGACGTAATTTATTCCGGCGTTGATCGAAAGTTTATTACAATTACCGAACGATCAATAAATAATCGATATTTATGTCATACTGCGTTTGGTATCAATGTCTTAATTATTGCGAGTATATATTTTATATTATATTATATTATAAACATATTGTATATTTATTTATATACAGAGAGAAGAAAGAAGGTGAGAAAAAATTAAAAAGTAGATAGATAGATAGATAGATCGATAGATGGATAAAGCAAGAGAGAAAGACAATGTGACACTTTGCGCGAAAACTAGCAGAATTTCTGATCATCACTATTATTTCACATCGGTGTAGATACGCGATGGGAGGTAACATGGATCGCTGAAGCGTGAATCGCAAACAGAAAAGCGAGACGACCGGTAATGGAAAACGCGTGAATGTCAGACAAGATGTTGAAATGCCATTCCACGCGTTAGCATGCGAGAATTCGAGGATGTACCCCACGGAAATCATATAGTGAAACGAATCCTAGCAAACCATGATCGCCGAGAAAGTCTAGTCTAGAAAGAAGTCTAGAATAGGGTCCACTTCGAACATGACATGTACATTAGGATACAGACGGTTGAATGCTATTCATCGGGTCCGTTACATCGGTTTCGGTCTTTCCAATTTTTCGTCTGCACTTTTGTGTCTGACGTATGAATATATATATATATATATATATATATATATATATATATACATACATACATATATATGCGTGGACAGACGTGTGGCCGGGTTGGGACGCACGTACTAACGCAATTTTTTCCCTGCGAGAATTGCAATTTTATATGCATATTTATGTAATGTCATTTGGTTGTAAATGACAAATATTTCTGATTCAGTTTTTTTTCTCATCACGCAGCACGCATATATAGGCCTAATAATCTCGATGTATGTGCGTGCACGTGCGCTCATGATAATTTAAAATAAAACTACTAACTAAAATATTCACCACACGATAACAAAAATGGGTTGTGAAAAAACCTTACATAATTAATATTCATCAATACAGAACTTCTACGAAGAAAACAAGATGGCGTTTATGTGGGTGACGTGTTTTTATCGCACCACTTTATTTTTTTACTTGCGGCAATTTCTTCGCACGCCCTCACAATCCGATGAATTCCGATGTAAGGACGTGACACACCCAGCCAGACGACAGCCGTAACCCGTCGAAGTTTTTTTTTAGAATAAGAAAGCGCGGGAAACCGACCTATTTTTCTCAAGATCTATTTTCGCATCGCGAGTACACGCCTCCGCCGAGTAAACCTACCAGCAATGAACATAAAATAAATTACCAGCAATAAACATCGCGAACGTGCAATGAACATTGCGAACATGCAATGAACATCGCGAACATGCACTGAAACATCGCGAACATGCAATAAACACCGTGAACAAGCAATGAACATCGCGAACATGCAATGAACATCGCAAACATGCAATAAACATCGCGAACATGCAATGAACATCGCAAACATGCAATGAACATCGCGAACGTGCAATGAACATCGCGAACATGCAATGAACCTCGCGAACATGCAATGAACCCGCTTACAACACTCATCGCGCGGCGGTCGAAGGCACGGCAATCAACAGTTATATACGTTAATATTCTACACGCACCTTAGCGCGTGCTTCTATACGCCTTAGATCAGCTTTCTTCAGGCGTTAACGCGGCCGTTTATATAGGCCTTAATACAGCTTTCTCTAGGCCTAATACGCGTTAAACGTAGCTTTCTTTAGGCCTTAGCGGTGCCTTTTATTAGCCCTAACAGTTTTCTTTAAGCCTTAACACAACGTTCCATACGCTTTAAGCACAGCTTTCTTTAGGCCTTAACGCAACCTTATATGCGCCTTAAATACGGCGCCCTTTCACGTCAATCTCCGTATCGTCCTCTCTTTGTACCTTACCTGTGCACATCAGAGAGCTTCTCTCACGCGTGTGTGTGTGCATCACGCACGCACCGCACGCCCCCTCCCCAGCCATTTATGGGGTTTCACAAATTTGTGCGCGTGCATACTTGGTACACCGATGCCTGACAAACAGCGGATATCGAGCGAGTAGCAGGAACACGGAGTGATGCGAGATCTGCAAGGACAACTGTAATGTATTGCATCGCGTTTCAGTCGGCAGGAAAATTGGTGTATGAGGCACCATCATGCGTATACGATTCTCACATAGCGGGGTTGTCTAGTTCGCTGTCTCTCTCTCTCCCTCCCTCTCTCTCTCTCTCTCTCTCTCCCTCCCTCTCTCTCATCTCGTTCTCTCTCTCGTTCTCTCTCTCTGCCCTCTCCCTCTCCTCCCTCTCTCTCTCTGCTCTCTCTCTCTTGTCTCGTCTCTCTCTTTAGTGGGGGGCCTCCCGTATCCGTCGCTGCTCTCATCTTCTGCGGTCTACTCCTCTCTTCTCTCTTCATCTCTCTCTCTCTCTCCTCTCTCTTTCTCTCCTCCTCGTTCTCTCTCTTCTCTCTCTCTCTCTCTCTACAGCTGGTGGGGAAGCTGTGAGAAGTAGTTATCTAAGCACTGGTTATAAGCTGGTACTTCGCGATCAGCGAGAGGAAGAAAAGATATAAGCAGAAAAATAAAACCGAGGAGAAAGAAAAAACGGAAAAAGCAAGAAGAAGAAAAGAAAAAGAAGAGAAGAAAGGAACGAAGAATAGTAGATAGATGAAAAAAAGAAAGATTAGGGAAGAAAGAAGAAGGAAGAGAGAAAAGCGGAAGAAAAAATGGGAAAATAAGTACTGTAGAATTAACTAGTGAAAACATGGTGGCGGACTTTAAATAGAAGCGAATTAAAAAAGGAAGCAAACGGCTGCCAAACGGGAGAAGGACAAAAATATCAGAAGAAGTAATAAAGAAGGTAAGCAGAACGGCGCGGGAGAGCCTGGAAAGCGCAAGGAACGAAACAGACAATGAAATCAATAATACAAAACCTGTGAGGGGTAAAGCAGGAATCCTAACTCGAAACAGACACGGCGTATTAATTTGTTCACTGTTTGATTATCGCTGACAATCTGAGATACGTGAACTTCTCGTTTGAATAGTCTTCTGCACCGTCCCGCTGTGCTAGTGTCCAGTCCAAATACGGCATTCCGGAGTCCGTCATCTCGTCTCGCTAGCATGTGAACCCGAGCAGCAAGCAGCTAGAACGACAAAAATACCCAGTCCATACCCAGCCACTACGTCCCTTAGATTGACGAGTAAGACAGCGTTTTGTGGAGGACATCGACTCCGGACTGCCGGGCGGCGTAACAACGCGGATGAAGCTTTCGCGAGGGATATCTAACTCTTTCGCTGAGTGGCTGTTTGAAGTTCTGCAGAAGCTCGGTCTGTCATGGATGTGACGTGATGCGCATGCGCCGGATCGGCGCCTTGGCAGTGCGTGCATCTATACTTCGGGGGCAGGTCGCTAGGGAGGATTTTCTCGGCCGCATCTTTTTTATTTCACTTCGCCTGACTGTGGTACTTTCTCTCGTTTGTCCGGGGGTCGGTCCGAGCACGTTAAAGCGGGTGCGGCCATGTGTTTCTTCTTATCGCGGTACGTATACTAGTATATGATACGTCGCGCGGGGCGTGAACGTGTGCCAATGAGGGGGATGAACTGACTTTAATCAATCGGGCAATCGGTCTTGGCGAATCGCGACGACATATTTAGGCGCACACTGTTCGCATTGGGTATACGGTCTCTCGCCCCATCACTCACTGCCCTCTCCCTCTCTCTCTGCTTTTCTCTTTCCCTCTCACAGCACACCCGAACTCTCTCTCTCGCCGTCTGCTCTCTCCAATATGCTTTCTCCATTCTCCCTGTGCTGCGACTATCTTTCCCCTAGCTGCTTCGCCGTGACTTCTGCTTTCTCTACTTCTCGTAAACGGCCTCTCTCCAGGCCCGCGTCTCTGCCCGTGCTCTCAACACACCACTCGATCTCTCATCTCTCGTTTTCTCTCCCCACTGCTGTTCCCTCCCCCCTCGTCTCGTTCATCTCTCTCCTTCTCTCTCGTTCCTCTTCTACTCTCTCTGCTCCTCGGTGTTAGAATATGTACATATTACGCATCGCATCACGTTCAATCATGGAGCCGAATACTCTAGAAGGTTAGTAGCAGATTTTTATGTAGTGTGAATTGCCGCAATCCCCAATGCAGAATACGTCTTGTAGGCAATGGGTTTAGACTGAAGTCGTCGACTGCCCATTACAAGAAATTTAGGGTATATGCCGTTGGGCCACAGTGGGCGTGGTACTATATATTACTATATAATATATATATTACTATTATTTTATATATATATACAATGTTAGTAAACGGATTCGCGTCCGATACGTTGATCTTTTCCTTGGCCTTTTGTCGCGTATATTACCGCGTTTTGTTAAGGGCCGGCTCTCGTTTTTAGATTATTTACAGTGGCTGCGCGTTAAGCGTTTTTCCTTATTTAACCGTTTTTTTCGTCGTTATTTAAGCGCTGCTACGTTTTTCGTTATTTAAGCGTTTTAAATTATTTAAGCGTTTTTTGTTATATAAGCGTTTTTTATTTATTTAAGGGCGTTTTGTCGTATATAAGCGTTTTCTGCGCGTGGTTATTTAAGCTGCGTTTTCTTTATTTAACTGCGTTCTGTCGTGTCAGTTCAAATCGTGATAATCGATGATCAGGTTTTTACCAGCGCTTTGTGTTTTAGTATTAATGTTGGAGTTGGTTTGGTTAGAGTTTCAGGGTTAGGACTTGAGTGACTAGAGGTTAGATATCTGTGCACACGCCACACGCATACAACACACACACATACACACACACACACACACAAGCACACACACACACACACACACACACCACAACACATACACCACACGACAACACACACACACAACACCACACACACACACACACACACATATACACACACACACACACACTACACATACCGCCCACACTACACACACAACACACCACACACACCACACACACACAACACACGATACGCTACACACATAACACTCCACCACAATTTACACATACGCACACACATACACACACCCACATCAATACGCCACACACATATCAGCCAACATATCACACTACGCGACAGCAGCACACCACACACACACACACACAAAGCACACACAAGACAATGCACCAACACTACACACATTACGGCCACAAATTAGCACACCACATCAACACATACACACCATACATACGCAGCACACACATACCACACACACACCAACACACGACACACACAACACACACACACATACACACACATCCAACACACACCACAGCAGACACACACACACAACACATTAACACACACAGCACACAACATACCACATACGCCACAAATACACAACACACACACACACACACACACACACACATAACGCCCACACACATAACCCACCCACTACACACTTTACGCAACACTACACACACCCACATATACATACGCCACACACAATACACACACATACACATCACACACACACACAAACCACACAGCACAGAACACACACCAAACAACCACACACACACATACGCCACACAAATACACACACACATACACATA
>NW_014577899.1:27904-30404 GCF_000485595.1 Priapulus caudatus | reverse complement strand
ATATTTCTACCCCTGGAGGCACAACACTTAGTAAGATAAGACGAAATGATAAGGAAATAATATAGCAATACAGCCGGCAATAAAGTGAATAATTCTAATAATAATTTATTAGTATTATTATAAACTATATTGATGATATTGAATAAAAATAATCTTTATAGACGCTTGTATCTATTTTATGTAACGCTGTTGTCGGCAACCAACGGCGTATTATTTCAGAGGAAGCTCAGGGGCGGTCAGTCGAACACCTCGCATACGTAGCGGAGAAAACTCCACATATAGGAGCTGTAGCTACTCATATATCTCATGACAAACACACTCTACACACAGCTGCCCCGTATTTACAGAGAGATCAACATGATTCCTGAGGTGGCAGCAAACCGCCTGCACGTTAATTATTCGATCACAAGCTGTTGGCCGAATACCGTATAAGCTGTATATTTCGCGTACAGATATTTTCGCGAATTCAGACTTGACGGACAATTTCGCGAGTGGTTAATTTCGCGGTCGGTGAATTATGAACTATTCGGTATTATTCGATATGACTTATTCGCGTGTTGTTATTTTTGCGGTCGGGGACGAGGTCGCGAAATTCGCGAAAATTAAACCCTCGCAAAATATACAGCTTATACAGTACTGCATTTGCACGGATATCAGCGTGCGAGTGTAGGTAGACGTGATACCTGCATGAAGGGGAGATCTGCTTGATGCGCTATCATCGTCCTCGCTCTATAGATGGAGCGTGAGAACCGCATATATATACGGCTTCGTAAAAATATTTGCGGTTTTAAGCGAGGAATGTATATGTCAGTTAGTATGCACTCTACCTGCGCGTGCGATTTTGGGCGTGCGTGCGCGCGAGTGTGCGTACATGGGAGCGTGCGTGTGCGTGAGTGTTCGTGCGCGCGGGTGTGTGTGCAGGTGAATGTGTGCGCGCGAGTGTACGTGCGTGCGTGCGTCCGTGCGCGCGGGTGTGTCTCTTAGTATCTGATTATTCAAATTTTAACGTCCTAATTATAAAATGTTATTTATAAATTAGTGCAAAAACTCTTCGCAGCGCCCCCTATTACAATTTGGAATTTTTTCCCGTGAACTGAAAGTAATGAGCACTACAAAAGTAGCATGGTTTTTTCTACGCGCAAAAAAACGCCGACACAAATCGCTTAGCATTGAATATTTACGAATCTTAGAGAATAAATGGCTGCTAACTCGATGCTATTCTACACAGAAATACACGATATCACGCGGAGAGAGGCGAGCGAGTTTCAAACAAAAATTCGCGTACGCTAACAAAATTACCGGAAAGCATGCAGCCGATGAAAACACCGCGAGGCGCCGCTGCGGTCGGTGCAACGTGTGCGCGCGGAGTCGCAGACATCGCGATAGATTCGAGAAGGAAAAAAACATTCAGTCGATCAGAAATATTACGTTTATTTTTGTTTGCAATAGCCGACGGGATTACGGTGCTTTATGACGCATGACGGGCGATGACGAAGGAAAACTGTCAGGCGTTTATTTATGACCAGAAATACATCTATCTTTGCGCAAGTAGTCATACGGTCGAACTTGAAAAATGAAAGCGGAAGAAATCCGCCGTCAAACGCCACCGGCTAGAATAAGGCAACTGGTGCTGGTGGTGACTGTAAAAAGTCAAGAAACTGGTAAGGTTTCTGCAATATCGCATAATATATATCTATTTATTTATTCATTCATTCTTTTATTTATATATAACAGTGTATACACTAACAATCGAAACGCCAGCGATGAACGCATGCACTTATTGCACTTATTGTATTATTATCACGTACTATTATATCAGTGGTTAAAGAAATTGTTTTTATTCACTCTTGGTTATTTATTACAATCAGGAGTGTCATAATATAGACTCTATTATATTCTATATCTATATTATACGCTCCTGATACAATTATGTATAAGGGGTTTTACGTACGAACCTCTTTTCGCTGGGGGGGGGTCATCTAGTTAAACAAAACGGAAACATCGCTGTTCGATGTCTCGAGATAAGCATCTCTCAAACGTTAAACTATTAGTCAAGAGACTTACAGCGTTTATCGTTTGCAATGCGATTAGGGAATCGAACGTCAGGATAGTGAGATCGAGAGAAGCTCGTGAGTTGGGATCACGAGAGACGACGCCATGTTTACATACAGCTCGCTTCTGATCTTGCTTGTCATCAAGTGATCACTAGTGACGTAATCATCTCGAGTTCAACGCGATTGTTACAATCTGACAAGACACGGAAATTCGCTAAGGATTCATTCTAATATTATCATGCAATACATTAATCGATATCGGAATCAATCGCATTATCGTATTTCCATAATAAAGGAGTTCAAGCGCAGTCGAAGATTTTATACAACGCATCTGATATTTGGGGTTGATTTCTAAGAAAATTAATTATCGGGAACGAACTATGGCGCTCTCTCTCTCTCTCTCTCTCTCTCTCTCTCTCTCTCTCTCTCTCTCTCTCTCTCTCTCT
>NW_014577899.1:20650-27207 GCF_000485595.1 Priapulus caudatus | reverse complement strand
TTCTGCTGCTGACTCGACGTCCTAGAGGCGAGCTGCTGCTGAATCGATCGCGCGAAACACTAGTGGCTACACACACACACGAACACACACACACGAACACACACACGAACACACACACGAGACCGATTACATTACCTCCTTGGCGGAGGTAACTAGCTATAGAGCCAATACTAACTCACGCACACGTGAAACAGTATAGGGTGTTCGAAAGCACAATTGGTTGGTAACTAGCTATAAAGGGGATACGTTTTAACGCGGGCGTGTTCTCATACTTCGGTCCCCGCGTTATGTTCTACATAATTATTATTATACAGTCAGCTTTCAGACGTTAACTCACGCAGACCTGTTTACGAAATGCTTCGATTCCGATATCGATCGATCAATCAGGTGGTGATCACGACTGGGACGGAGAGAATGCGAGTTAACAAAACCGCTCCTTACGTCTTTACGGGTTACTATTATCAAGAGACAATAATACTAGGCATGAGAGTACACGTTATAGCACTATTATACTATAGAACCTATATATATACCTGTGATACTAGGCCCATATAGTACATTGATATTATCAGGAGCGTATCAAACGGAGTAAGAACAGACTGAAACCGGCAAAATTCAACATTTAGTAGCCTAGTCTACTATGATTTATTTGTGTATACCTCGATAAACTTGAGCTCAAGTCTTGGCTTAATCATTAAACGTTATCCGTGTCTAATCGTCTGTCTCACAAAAATGACAATCGGGAGATATCGGTCTAAACGTACAATGTGGTTTTATCAATTTACATTCGCTTTGTGATGATCATGAACCCGCAAACATAAGGGCAATGCTTTTGAAAGCCCTCTATCGCTAAGCAATGCAACACATAGCAAAGAACTCGCGCAGTTTGCTAGGGATTTCGAAAGTCTAAACACGGCAGTCACGCTGGTGTTATTGATACTATTTAGTTACATTAGAAATAAAAAATTTCACATGTTTAGTATTTTTATCCATTTTATTTGTTCTTAACAATATTGTTCATAACATGTAATTACTGTCATTCGACATGGCCTATAATAACAACAAGGCGTGTTTAACTTTCCGAAATCCCTAGCAAACCTCGCTAGTTTGATACACTCCTGATATTATCAGGAGTGAATAATAATAGATTAATATTAGATAATTATAACCTATTATTATTCACTCCTGATATTATGGTTTTTGATATTATGATATGCATTAATGAGACGTAGTGATCCGCCATGACTCATCAATTTTTTATCGGCCATCTTGTATCGCCGTGGACAGCACTTTGCGCCAATTAAAAATTAACTGGTAAGAGTTCATTAGACTTCTAATTGATGATATGATATTAATAGAGCCACGCAAATAGAGAATGCAATGTGCAGAGTGCGATATCGGTTTGGAAATTAATTGCTGGTGAGTGCTAGCACGTGACGTGCGAACTAGAAGGTAAAACCAGCTAATATGATTAATTGCTAGAAATTAGTATTGCTTCTACTATAGTCGCAGTCAAACCCGTGCTGCACATTTAACTTTAAAATCACACGCGATATAAGCTCGTAATATAATACTAGATAATGGTAAGATCGTAATAATAGTGATAGTAATAATAATAATATTAATGTTAATAATAATAGTAATAATAATAATGGTATATATTAGTAAGAATAGTATTATTGGTTAATATTAATATAATAATAATGATGATTATAAGTCGCACGCCTTTATCATTCGTTTGCACGTTTTTAGCGTTATCGCTATTTCCGAAATTCACGCAGAGGACATGCGATATATCTTCACCGTGTAAAGTGCTCCCAGTTTAAATTCCGATGCCTATATAATACAGCAGCTAGGCGCTAGTAGACCACTAGACGCTCCTGCCCGCCCGGCCATAGCGTTCGTTCAACTTACCGCGCGTTATGTAGGCATTACATCAATTTAGAAACACCGCATTAATTGTGCGGTTTGGCGCGTGAAATCGTGCGCCGAAAAGCATTTAATAAGTAAATCGGTCTGCGTGCTCGCGCGGTGGGAAAAATAAAAATGGGCTAATGGTCCCAGGTGCTCGGTATCTTTGAAGAATATACAAATTTATGGGCGCAATCAATGTTTGAAAATTATGCATGCGCGACAAACGGGTAACGCATCGCTGCCCGAAAGAAATGTTTTGTATTGCCATGGAAACAGTTTTCTGCCATAGCCCGCCGCGCTATACATCCTCGAGCACGAGTTGACAAACGATCTCTGAGGCGTGGCCGCCGGAACGGTACGCGTGGCGTCGTAAGTTTCCATAGTGACGACTACGCAGCAAGAGCAGCAGCAGAAGATAAAGAAAAAGAAGAAGAAAAAGAAGAAAAAATGGAAAAATAAGTATAGAATAATAGAAAAATGCAAATAAATAGAAGGAATTAAAAAAGGAGAAAACGCAAACGAGGAGGAAGGACAAAAATATCAGAAGAATAATAAAGAATAAAAACGGGAAGCTGAAACAAGAACGAAACAGAAATAAATCAATAATAAAAAAATAAACAGAATCCAACCGAAACAACACCGTATACATTTTCACTTTTGCTTATCGCTGACAATCTAACGTGACATTCCGTTTGAAGTGAGTCTTGCACCGCCCGCCGCGTGAGTCCCATCCAAATACGCATTCCATCCGTCATCTCTCTCGTAGCATGTAACCCGACAGCAACGCTAAACGAAAAATATCCATCCAATACCCAGCCACTACGTCTAGTATTACGATAAGAAGCGTTTGCTGGAGGACACCGACTCCGACTGCCGCGGTAAAACGCGAGGAGCTTTCGCAGGGATATCTAACTCTTTCCTGAGCTGCTGTTTGAATTATGCAAAGCTCGTCTGTCATGGATGTACGTTGATGCGCATGCGCATCAGCGCTTGCAGTGCATCTATACTTCGGGGGAGCATCGCTAGAGGAGATTTTCTCGCCGCCATCTTTTTTATTTCACTTCCCTGATGTATTTCTCTCGTTGTCGGTCGACACGCTTAAAGCGTCCGCCATGTTTTTTTCTTATCGCGTATATATATATATATATATCACTGCGCGCGTGTTGCAATGAATGAACTACTTTAATCAATCCACCGTCGCAAACGCACACATATTTAGGCCACACTGTTCGATTTATACGGTCTCTCGCCCCATCACTCACCCTCCCTCTCCCTCTCTCCCTTTTCTCTTTCTCTCACACACACAACTCTCTCTCTCTCTCTCTCCATATCTTTCTCCATCTCCTTCTCGCTATCTTTCCCCTCTCTTCCTGACTCTCTTTCTCTACTTCTCTACGCCTCTCTAGCCCCGTCTCTCCCCTGCTGCTGACTCGACGTCCTAAGGCGAGCTGCTGCTGAATCGATCGCCGCGAACACTAGTGGCCTACACACACACACGAACACACACACACGAACACACACACGAACACACACACGAGACCGATTACATTACCTCCTTGGCGGGAGGTAAACTAGCTATAGAGCCAATACTAACTCACGCACCACGTGAAACAGTATAGGGTGTCGAAGCACAATTGGTTGGTAACTAGCTATAAAGGGGGATACGTTTTAACGCGGGGCGTGTTCTCATACTTCGGTCCCCGCGTTATGTTCTACATAATTATTATTATACAGTCAGCTTTCAGACGTTAACTCCCGCAGACCTGTTTACGAAATGCTTCGATTCGATATCGATCGATCAATCAGGTGGTGATCACAACTGGGACGGAGAGAATGCGAGTTAAGCAAAACCGCTCCTTACGTCTTTACGGGTTACTATTATCAAAGAAGACAATAATACTAGGCATGAGAGTACACGTTATGAGCACTATTATACATAGAACCTATATATATACTGTGATACTAGCGCCCATATTAGTACATTGATATTTATCAGGAGTGTATCAAACGGAGTAAGACAGACTGAAACCGGCCAAATTCAACATTTAGTAGCCTTTAGTCTACTATGATTTATTGTGTATACCTCGATAAACTTGAGCTCAAGTCTTGGCCTTAATCATTAAACGTTATCCGTGTCTAATCGTTGGTCTCACAAAAATCTGACAAATCGGGATGATATCGCGTTAAACGTACAATGTGGTTTTATCAATTTACACTTCGCTTTGTGATGATCAGTGAACCCGCAAACATAAGGGCAATGCTTTTGAAAGCCCTCTATCGCTAAGCAATGCAAACATAGCAAAGAACTAGCGACGGTTTGCTAGGGATTTCGGAAAGTTAAACACGACGTGGTGTTATTGATACTATTTACATTAGAATATAAAAATTTTACATGTTTAGTATTTTTATCCATTTATTTGTTCTTAACAATATTGTTCATAAACATGTAATACTGTCATTCGACATGGCCTATAATAACAACAAGGCGTGTTTAACTTTCCCGAAATCCCTAGCAAACCTCGTCTAGTTTGATACACTCCTGATATTATTCAGGACTTTGAATTTTTAATAATAATAGATTAATATTAGATAATTATAACCTATTATTATTCACTCCTGATATTTATGGTTTTTGATATTATGATATGCATTAATGAGACGTAGTGATCCGCCATGACTCATCAATTTTTTATCGGCCATTTAGCTTGTATCGCCTGGACAGCACTTTTGCGCCAATAAAAATTAACTGGTAAGAGTTCATTTAGGACTCTAAATTGATGATATGATATTAATAGAGCACGCAAATAGAGAATGCAATGTGCAAGGTGCGATATCGGTTGGAAATTAATTGCTGGTGAGTGCTTAGCACGTGACGTGCGAACTAGAAGGTAAAACCAGCTAATATGATTAATTGCTAGAAATTAGTATTGCCTTCTACTATAGTCGCAGTCATAACCCGTGCTGCACATTTAACTTTAAATCACACGCGATATAAGCTCGTATATAATTCTAGATAATGGTAGATCGTAATAATAGTGATAGTAATAATAATAATATTAATGTTAATAATAATAGTAATAATAATAATGGTATATATTAGTAAGAATAGTATTATTGGTTAATATTAATATAATAATAATAATAATAATAATAATAATGGTATATATTAGTAAGAATAGTATTATTGGTTAATATTAATATAATAATAATAATAATAATAATAATAATAATAATGGTATATATTAGTAAGAATAGTATTATTGGTTAATATTAATATAATAATAATGATGATTATAAGTCGCACGGCCTTTATCATTCGTTTGCACGTTTTTTAGCGTTCTCGCTATTTCCGAAATTCACGCAGAGGACATGCGATATATCCTTCACCGTGTAAAGTGCTCCCAGTTTAAATTCCGATGCCTATATAATACAGCAGCTGGGCGCTAGTAGACACTAGACGCTCCTGCCCGCCCGGCTCATAGCGTTTCGTTCAACTTGCCGCGGCGTTAATGTAGGGCATTACAATCAATTTAGAAACACCGCATTAATTGTGCGGTTGTTCGGCGTGAAATCGTGCGCGCGAAAAGCATTTAATAGTAAATCGGTCTTGCGTGCTCGCGCGGTGGAAAAATAAAAATGGCTAATGGTCCCAGGTGCTCGGTATCTTTGAAGAATATACAAAAAATTATGGGCGCAATCAATGTTGAAAATTATGCATGCGCGACAAACGGGTAACGCATCGCTGCCGAAAGAAATGTTTTGTATTGCCAGTGGAAACAGTTTTCTGCCATAGCCCGCGCCGCTATTACATCCTCGAGCACGAGTTGACAAAACGATCTCTGAGGCGTCGGCCGCCGGAGGCTACGCGTTGCGTCTGTAAGTTCATATGGACGACTACGCAGCAAGAGCAGCCAGCAGTAGTAGTAGTAACAGCAGTAGCAGCAGCCGCAGCAGCAGCAGCAGCAGTAATACCACCACAACCACCACCACCAGCAGCAGCAGCAGCAGTAGTAGTAGTAGTAGTAGCAGCAGTAATACCACCACCACCACCACCAACAACAGCAGCAGCAATAGCAGCAGTAGTAGTAGTAGTAGCAGTAATACCACCACCACCACCAGCAGCAGCAGCAGCAGCAGAGCCAGTAGTAGTAGTAGTTGTAGCAGTAATACCACCACCACAACAGCAGCAGCAATAGCAGCAGTAGTAGTAGTAAGCAGCAGTAATACACCACCACCACCAGCAGCAGCAGCAGCAGCAGCAGCAGTAGTAGTAGTAGTAGTAGCAGTAATACCACCACCACCATCAGCAGCATCAGCAGCAGCAGTAGTATAGTACAGCAGTAGCAGCTAGCAGTAGTACGTAGTAGCAGTATGCAGCAGTAGCTAGCAGCAGTAGTAGTCAACAGCAGTAGCAGCAGCATCAGTAGCATCAGCAGTAGTAGTAGTAGTAGATAGTCAGTAGTAGTAGTAGTAGTAGTAGGTAGTAGTAGTAGCTAGTAGTAGTAACGCAGCTAGCAGGCAGCAGTAGCGGGCAGCAAATAGTTAGTAACAGCACGTAGCAGCAAGCAGTAGTAGTAAAGCAGAGACCAGCAGCAGTAGCAGCAGCCACCAGCAGCCAGTAGCACGCAGCAGTAGTAAATAAC
>NW_014577899.1:11527-20625 GCF_000485595.1 Priapulus caudatus | reverse complement strand
TCCCGGTCTCTCACACACACTCGAATCTCTTCATCTCTCTTTCTCTCCCACTCTTTCCTTTCCTTTCACCCCCCGCGCCCACCCCACCGCCCCCCCCCTCCCAGCGAACGGCGTTCTTCGTTATCTCTCTCTCGTCTCTCTCTCTCTCTCTCTCTCTCTGTGAATATTAGCTATGACGATTCCATCACGGTTCATCATGGCGCGAAGTAGGCTCTAGAAGGTCTCGAGTAACATGATTTTTTGTACGTGAAATTGCCGCCAATCAATCAATCTCTCGTAGATGGGTTTAGACTGAAGTCGGCGCCCATACAAATTTATGTATGCCGGGGTATATATATTATGTATATATATATATATATAAATGTAGTAAAACGGCGCGTCGATACGTGATGTTTTCCTGGCCTTTGCGCGTTATTTACGCGTTTTTCGTTAAGCGTTTTTAATTATTTAAGCGTTAAGCGTTTTTCATTATTTAACCGTTTTTTCGTTATTTAAGCGTTTTTCGTTATTTAGAGCCGAATTTACGATTATTACGCGGTTTTTTCGTTATTAACGTTTGTTATTATTGTAAGCGTTTCTTGCGGTTTATATAAGCGTTTTTCGTTATTTAAGCGTTTTTCTTTATTTAAGCGTTTTTCGTTGCATTAAACGTGATAATCATGATCGGTTTTTACACGCTTTGTGTTTAGTATTAATTGTTGGAGTTTGGTTTGGGGTTAGAGTTAGGGTTAGGACTATGACTAGAGTTAGAGGCAACGCAAGCACCGCATACACACAACACATACCACAACCACACACACGAACACACACACAGCACACCACACACACACACACACAATACGACACACACCAAGCACGACACACACACACACACACACACACACAACACATTACACACAGCACACATACACATACCACACACATACACAGCACACGCACAGCACACACACACACACACACACACATACGCACACCAAGTACACCCACCAGCAGTACACATACGCAGCAACATTACACACACCCACATACACATACGCACACACGATACACACACATAGCGACATACACACCACACACACAGCACACCACGACACACACACACTACACACACCACAAACACACACAAACACACACACCACAGCAGCAATTACGCGACAAAATGAGCGACACCACACATGACACATACCCAAGCACACACTACATTCGCACACAGCCAGCATAGCACACACACCACCAACGACACACACACACACACAACACACATTACACACGCACACCAACACACACGACACACACACAGCACACACGACACATCATACACACACAGGCACCACACTACCACATACGGCACACAGCATTACAGCGACACACACACAGGCACTAGCACGAGACACACACAACATAGCGCACACGACATACACACGCACCCACATCACATACGGCACGAACAGCATGAGCACACCACAGCACACACTAGTCTACATACGCACACAGCATACACACACATACACGATACACAGCGACGTACAGCGAACACACACGATCACACACACCAGCACAACATCACACCAAGCACAGCACACACACACACACACGACCACACGACCATACGCACAGCAAATACACGACACACAGTACACCATACACGAGCACATACCGATACGCGCACACACACACACGACCAACCATCACCACACACACACACATGACAGCACCACACCAACACGCTACACACACACGACACACAGCACACGTACAACACACACAACGACACACACCATACGCAAAGACACATTACGAGCACACGACACACGACCAAGACACCAACACACACTGGCATACGCCACACACTCCACATAACACATACGCACACACATACACCACACACGATACACATACCGTACACACGATAGCACACACATACACATACACACACACAACACACACACACACACACACACACACACACACACACACAACACACACACCACACACACACACACAAACACACACCACACACAGACACACACACACACATACACATACGCACACATACACACACAACACACACACACACACACACACACACACACACACACACACACACACACCACACACCACACACACACACCACACACACCCTACACACACAACCACACACATGACACACACACATAACAACATACCACGACACACTACACACACACAACACACACACGCACACACACACACACACACACACACACACACACACACACACACACTTCGGCAGCGTTATCGGGCTAATGAAAGCCTGTCCGATTGTAGACAATCTCGCCAGCCAGCATCGCGCTCGATCGTCTAAGGACATCTCTTGCAGTGAAGATATACGTGTACAGTAATGTAGATGTGCAGTGAGACGCGGCGCGTGCTGCGGTGGAAACGTCATTACGGTTGATAGCTGATGTAGGCGACTCGCCGACGACGTATATTGATGTTCTGATGTTCTAGCAGACGCCCGCGAACATGCCGTTCCCGCGCTAATTAAGCGCCCCCGTTGCGGTGGGTTAGTGTGAAGTACGCGTCTCGGCTGGGACAATCTTCGGTCTGTCGTGGTTGATTTACAGTGTACAGTGTACACATGTGAGTGTCGAGCGAGTGGGTGAGTAGTGTACGGTACGTGCGACATTGCGGGCGCGGCCCCAAACTGTGCCGCATCTTTAAAGCGTGTATGAATAGGGTTGGGCCCCAATGTGGTATTGTCTATCGTTGTGAGCGTTCTGGCGCCCCCGTCCCACTCGCCACAGTGTGTGTGTGCCGTGGCTTGTGTGTTGGCGTAGCAGTAGCAGCAGCAGTAGTAGCAGCAGTAGTAGCAGCAGTAGTAGTAGTAATAGCAACAGCACCAGCAGCAGTAGCAGCAGCATCCGCACCAGCCTCCTCTTCCTCCTCCCCTTTGCCTCCTCATCTTCCTCATCCTCCCTCTCCTCCTCCCCTTCTTTTCTCACTCCTCCACTTACTCCTCCTCTTCCTTCTCCCCTCTTCATCCTCCCCATCCCCTTCCCCCTCCTCATCCTCCTCTTCTTGTCTTCCTCACATAAAGCTTTTAAAAGGAGTGAAGGAATTCTCCCTACGTTAAGATGCGCTGCAATCATTCTGTAACCATGCACTACCATAGACCAATAATATTCTTAGTCTATGCCCATACTCATGCAATCGCACGATAGATACACCTTAGACGATCGTTAGGCAACCTTAGACCTTAAACCTTAGACCTTAGACCTTTGACATTTGACCTTTGACCTTTGACGTTAGACCTTATACCTTAGACCTTAGACCTTAGACCGTAGACCTTAGACCTTAGACCTTATACTTTAGACCTTAGACATTAGACCTTAGACCTCAAGTTAGACCTTAGACCTTAGACATTAGACCTTAGACATTAGACCTTAGACATTATACCTTAGACTATGGACATTAGACCTTAGACCGTAGACCTTAGACGACCTTAGACCTTAGACCTTAGACCTTAGACCTTAGCCCTTAGACCTTAGACCTTAGACCTTAGACCTTAGACCTTAGCCCTTAGCCCTTATACCTTAGAACTTAGACCTTAGCCCTTAGACATTAGACCTTAGATATTATACCTTATACTATAGACATTAGACCTTAGACCTTAGACCTTAGACGACCTTAGACGATCATGACGCGTCGTTGGCGTCGACGGCCCTGCCTGCCGTCCGACGCAGCGGCCGACGACGACGATGACGACGACGACGATGACGAGGACACGGATTTTTTGGTGTAACGAAGCCAACACCGTACAAACAAGCGAACCGGCTTTGCCGCCGATAAAACCGCGTCTATTGATCGACGTCGCCTCGAAAAAATATCAACGGTGAGTCAAAACAGGAAGTGGCGGCTAGCGCGCATGCGCAGTACGCGTTAGATCGTGGTGGCTCCGGCGTAGTACAGCGCTGCTCCGAGGCAAAGCTGAACTGCACAGAATTGCCGTTAGTTCTCGGAATTTTCGTAAATCGGTAATATCGTATGTAAAATCGGTATGTGGTGTACATATTATATCGTAGTAAAGAAATTCTCTGATATCGAACCGGCTACCGGATAGTTGTCGACAAGCATTAGCAGGGGGATTTTGTGTGGGATAAAAGCAATAGCGGTGATAGGTGCAGAGAGTGCGTACACGCACGCATACGTACACGCACGCTCAGGTACACGCACGCTCACGTACACGCACGCTCACGTACATGTACACGCACGTACACGTACGCTCACGTACACGCACGTACACGCACGCGCACGTACACGCACGCTCACCTACACGTACACGCACGTACACGCACGCTCACGTACACGTACACGTACACGCACGCGCACGTACGCGCACGTACACGTACACGTACACGCACGCACACGTACACGTACACACACGTACACGTACACGCACGTACACGTACACGCACGCGCACGTACACATACGTACACGTACACGCACGTACACGCACGCGCACGTCACGCACGCTCACCTACACGCACGTGCACGTACACGCACGCTCACGTACACGTACACGCACGTACATGCACGTACACGTACACGCACGCACACGTACACGCACGTTCACGTACACGTAAACACACGTACACGCACGCACACGTACACGCACGGTCACGTACACGTACACTCACGTACACGCACGCTCACGTACACGCACGCGCACGCGCACGTACACGCACGCACACGTACACGCACGCACACGTACACGCACGCACACGTACACGTACACGCACGTACACGCACGTACATGTACACGCACGCTCATGTACACGCACGCGCACATACACGTACACGCACGTACATGTACACGCACGCTCACGTACACGCACGCTCACGTACACGCACGTACACTTACACGCACGCTCACGTACACGCACGCACACGTACACGCACGCTCACGTACACGTACACGCACGTACACGCACGTACACGTACACGCACGTTTTCGTACACGCACGCGCACGCACACGTACACGCACGTACACGCACGCGCACGTACATGTACACGCACATACACGCACGTACACGTACACGCACGCACACGTACATGCACGCGCACGTACACGTACACGTACACGCACGTACACGCACGTACACGCACGTACACGTACACGCACGCTCACGTACACGCACGCTTACGTACACGTACACGCGCACGCTTACGTACACGTACACGTACACGCACGTACACGCACGTACACGCGCACGTACACGTACACGCACGCTCACGTACACGCACGTACACGTACACGTACACGTACACGTACACGTACACGCACGCGCACGTACATGCACGCTCACGTACACACACACGCCATGCAAGAGTAAGGGCACGTACGCACACAGCAACAAAATCTTTTTCTGCGGCAATGACTGAGATTTACGGCACTAGAGGTCGATAGCTTTCCAATATTATTAGCCTATAATAAATCGATAATCAATACCGATATAACAATCGTAGAGTAGCAGAGTACAAGCAAGCAGCCCAGTTTCTATGAAAATTGTAGCGTTCAGAAAGCACTACTAAATAGGATAACTTCTTTTCATATAATAATCCTAATTTTACTAATTAAAATGACGGCAAAACCGTAAGCAATGTAACAATCGTGCCAATTCTGCCGTGTCGTTAATCTAGCATCGCACTTACCCTTAATTTGCATAAATAATCGCTAATTTGTATTACAATTGCGTTTCTTTCACTATCGCACGGATACACAGACATGCACACACAAACGAGTGCACATACAACGCATAAGCACGCACGCACGTAGATTACTGTGCAAGCCACCCTGTTAAAGAGCTCCTAACTAGCATTCGCTGCAAAGTTTTAATAACGTTAAACATTTTATTTAGCCGACATATATACGTACTGGGCACAAGCTAATACTTCACATATTACATCATACCTACATACCCGAGAAAAACACCCAAACATTATTACATCCAACGCCTGACATCGATTGCTTGAATCCCGATTTTTATCCAATGATACGCGTGAAAGAAGAAGCTATTTATAAGTACGGGTCATCAGTCATTGCCACACGTCACATACGACGTCACAATGAACAGAAAGCCGTTACAAGCTTAGCATCCGAGACGCATTGGAGCCACGCTGGAAAATCGTCACAGGTCATGCGGGTCAAACGCGTATTTTCCGGATATCCGGAGCCGCCATTTTGAGTTTTTAAGGTAGGAAATATATTTATTACAGTCAGCAAAAAAAGTCCGCAACGTAACCGCTATTAATATTTCCATAAGAATTTCTGGTTTAGTAATTTTATATTGTATGATAATTTTCGCGTTTTCACGAACGCATCCGTACAAAATATATGTTAGAATAGATATGTAGAATACTATATATTATACGTTATTCTTATTATAGATGTAATATACAACTTGTATGCACGATATTACACATAATTGTATGATAACACTATACAACATAGTAATATGGTGGAACACACACATACACACACACACACACACACACACACACACACACACACTACACACACACACAACACACACACACACACACACACACACACATTCACAACACATCACACACCACATGCATACTACATCACACACACACACACACACACACACACACACACACACACACACACACACACACACACACACACTCACACACACACGGTTGGTCGGTGACGTTGAGTCAGTGACGTCAGCTGCTGCTGCTGCTGCTTCGTCCTGCGTTTGGCGCGTTTCCCGGCGTAGTCGCTATTTACGGCCAATATTCGAAATAGGCGCGGTTACAGGCGGGCTATCACATATTACACACCGCTGCCGCCGCCGCCGCCGCCGTTGATGCTGCTGCTGCCTGCTGCTGCGCGCTGCTGCGGCTGCGGCTGCGGCTGGCTGCTACCGCTACTGCTACTGCTGCTGCTGACGCCGCCCGTTGCTACTGCTGCTGTTGCTGCTGCTGTTTGTCGTGTTATGTGAACGCGTGTGGGCGCCAATCAGTGATTCTAATCCGCGTGGATTTAATAAGAGATGTATCGGCTGCCATGAACTACGCTGACATGCGCTGATATACTGCTGTATTATGTCTGGCTAATGGATGACTGTGTGTGTGTGTGTGTGTTGTGTGTGTGTGTGTGGTGTGTGTGTGTGCGTGCGTGTGTGTGTGGTGTGTGGTGGTGTGTGTGTGTGTGTGTGTGTGGCGTGCGTGTGTGTGTTGTGTGCGTGTGTGTGTGTGTGGTGTTGTGCCTGCGTGCTGTCGTGGTGTGTGCGTGGTGTGATGGTGTGTGTATTACGTGTGTTGTGATTGTGTGTATGTGTGTGCGTGTGGTGTGTGTGCTTGTGTGTGTGTGTGTTGTGTGTGCGTGCGTATGTGTGTGTGTGTGTGTGTGTGTAGTGTGTGTGTGTGCCTCGTGCGTGCGTGTGCGTGTGTGCGTGTGTGTGATTGTGGTGTGATCGTGTTGTGTGATTCGTGTGTATTGTGTGTGCGTGTTGTTGATTTGTGTGTGTGATCGTGTGTGTGATTGTGTGTATTGTGTGCTGGTGTGTGTGTTGTGTGGTGCACGCCGCGCGCGCGTGTGCGGTTGTGTGTGATTGTGTCTGTGTGTGTGTGGTGTGGTGTGTGTGTGTGTGTGTTGTATTGTGTGGTGAAATAGACTTTATAGATCACGTTAATCGGTTGAAAATTCCTGTAGTCTAGGCTTATAGACAATCTAAGGCTAACAGTGAAAACTTGGGCTAACTATATTCGGCGGTCTATCAGTCTATATTCTCATCCGAATCAATTGCTAATATATATCCACTAGAACCATGGCGCATAAATATGTTCCTCTTAATTAAATTCCATCTCATTTCGTAACTAACAACATCGGTTTATTGCACGAGACAACTCAAACACAGACTGTGACACGAAAACACCGGTATATCAAGAAGAACGAGGCATGGCCAAGAAATTTCCCCCTCCCCGCACTCTAAATCAATAGGAAAAGCAATCGCATTTCACACACGCATACACACGCGCGCGCGTGCGCGGATATATGTCAAATGATTGACCGAAATGATCCCGGTGCACGGCGCTTTACTTGCCTGGGTCTCACGTTGAACAGAGTGAACAGTGGAGCATCGAGGCTTCTCAGCAATAACAATCGGATTTGCTTCCGCACAAGCTGCCCAACCTGCTGTTAAAAATCCCTTCAACCGCCGCGCTCCCGCCGTTATGTTTGCTGCTGCTGCTGTTGTTGCTGCGTGGCTGCTGCTGCTGTACTACTACTACTACTGACTACTAATACTACTACTACTCACTACTATACTACTACTAGCTACTACTACTACTTACTACTACTACTAGCTACTACTACTATACTACTACTACCTTAAATATTCTTTATACTACTACTACTAACTACTACTACATTACTACTACTATACTACTACTACTACTACTACTACGTACTCTACTACTATTACTATTTCTACTACTCACTACTACTGACTACTACTTACTCGCCAAAATGGCCGCCTCCGGCGGCATATTCGCTCGTTACGCTGATATGAGACTACGATGATTTCTCTAAATCCCGGCCGCGATTTATATAATCTTTTAGTAAATATTGAACTTGATACGAAGAACATAATACAAGGATGCCTGTTACAACTATATAAATTTTCTTCTGGCCCGGTATTTTCATTTCTATATAAACACTTTGTACACATCATTCCTAACTCCATTGTTTTTCTTTTCATTATTAAGGCTAAATATAATAATACGAAACCGCGCTTAAATACGATTTTTTTTTGGCCCCGTTCAGTTTCGTACTAACGGGGTGCGGAACTGTAGGTAATAAATAGTAGTTAATTGAATGAGGACTTAGCTCTTGCAGAATTGTATCTATTTTGTGAAACATTAACGCTACTAAAGTTTTTAATTATATACATATAACACTGTATAAAATGCCTTGTACACACCTGTAATCCATAATTTTTTCTTTGTTAATTCGGGGCTAAATATAATTTTAAGAACTTTGAAGTGGTTAATCTACGAAACCGCTTAATACAATTATTTTTC
>NW_014577899.1:10359-11063 GCF_000485595.1 Priapulus caudatus | reverse complement strand
TACTACTACTACTACTACTACTACTACTACTACTACTACTACTACTACTACTACTATTACTATTTCTACTACTACTACTACTACTACTACTCGCAAAATGGCCGCCTCCGGCGGCCATATTCGCTCGTTACGCTGATGAGACTACGATGATTTCTCTAAATCCCGGCCCGATTTATAGTCATCTTTTAGTAAAATATTGACTTGATACGAAGACAATAATACAAGGATCCTGTTACTAACATAAAATTTTCTGTCCCGGTATTTTCATTTCTATATAAAACACTTTGTACACATCTTCTAATCCATTGTTTTTCTTTTCATTATTAAGGCTAATATAATATACGAAACCCGCTTAATAAGATTTTTTTTTTGGCCCGTCAGTTTCGTACTAACGGGGTGCGACTGTAGTAATAAATAGTAGTAATTGAATGAGGAGCTTAGGCTCTGCAGTAATTGTATCTATTTGTGAACAATTTAACGCTACTAAAGTTTTTAATTATACATATAAACCTATATAAAATGCCTTGTACACACCTTGTAATCCATAATTTTTTCTTTGTTAATTCGGGGCTAATATATGTTGAAGAACTTGAAGTGGTTAATACGAAACCCGCTTAATACAATTATTTTTCTTTGGCCCGTCAGTTTTCTACTAACGTGGTTTGACTGTAGTAATGATTCTTGGAAAAATGTAGGCAAACGCT
>NW_014577899.1:3502-9272 GCF_000485595.1 Priapulus caudatus | reverse complement strand
ACGCGCGCGCCGCCGAGACGCAGCACCACTCACATACACCCCACACACACACAACACACACAACATACTCGCTGCGCGCGCACGCACACACACACACCCATACACCCACAAACACCGACAGACAACACACACACATACTCGCGCGCCGCACAGCACGGCACACACAACACACACACACACACACACACCGACCACACCACACACACACACAACACACCACACACACACACACTCTATATATATGTACACACACACGCACACGCACCACGCACACGCACACACGCACACACGCAAGCACGCGCCATCAATATCCTCATAATCATCCATAATTAAAATGTCACGACCGTACGATCGAAAACAAAACGAATACGCCATTGTCATCGCCAAGAATGCATAACGCTGTTTCACGATAATCAAAAGCAATTTTTTAAAAGGCATTTGAAAGATGGACGTCTCGATCTAACGGCGCCACTGCTCGTAGCGCCATCTGGTGGTCGCAAAATTGCAATGGCAATTCAAGTATAATATCGGTAATGAAACCGACGATTTATTAGAAAGATAAATTCAATTAATTGCGGGTACGATCGTATGCGATTATCGTATGTCCGTTTCGCCGTAGCGTAACGTAGTCTACATGTCGCCGGATTGCGTGAGTGTGCGAGTGAAAGTCCAAGCACGGACCATGTGCATTTACAATGGCACGCGGCATATAGAATATACGCACGCAACCCCTGTAACACCTATCAGCACGCACGTGTCGCACCGAAAGCACACACGCATGCAAGTATACACTGCCTCGCGCACGTATATATATACGTATACAGCTCTCCCAACATACATGCACACACACGCTTGCACGCAAGCGCACACTTACAGACGCATATAACCACCCACGCACGCATGTACGCTCGACCGGACGCACGTACACACACAGCCATGTATTTATACTAATCCCTCGCGCACACGTAGAGTACTACGCAGACGCTCATGCACCCTCGCGCACACGTAGAGTACTACGCAGACGCTCATGCACCCTCGCGCACACGTAGAGTAATACTACGCAGACGCTCATGCACCCTCGCGCACACGTAGAGTAATACTACGCAGACGCTCATGCACGCCTCAGCGCACGACGGTGTGTGTGTGTGTGTGTCGTCGTCGTGTGTGTGTGTATGTGTGTGTGTGTGTCGTGTGTGTGTGTGTGTGTGTGTGTGTGTGTGCGCGCATGTGTGTATGTGTGTGTGTGTGTGCGCGCGCGCGTGCTCTGTCGTCTGCGTCTGTATGGTGCTCACGCGCAGCCGATACAGATGATAGGACAGCTACTGCTGCTGATGATGATGATAAAGATGATGATGATGATGATGATGATGATGATGATAATGACAATGATGATGATGATGATAACGATGATGATGATGATGACGGTGAATGATGATGATGCTGATGATGATGGAGGTGGCGGTAATGATGACGATGATAACGAAATGATGATGGTGATGATAACAGTTGCTGCTGCTGCTGCTCCTGCTGCTGCTAGTCGTGGCGGTTACACAAACAGTAATAATAAAATACGGAGACGACAGAGAAAAATAGTGTCACCGCTAGATCAATACACCACCGTCACTTCCCGTCCTCCTCGTTCACTTACCCGCCACCAGACGGCGCTTCGGCACGCAGCCCGCCGCAGCCCCGTACATATCCTCGCCCATAACTCCACGGCTCTAGCGCTGCAGCCCGCGCGCGCGCCTACCCAGCGAGTTGATGCAATACTAACTGACTTCTCTCTCTCTCGCTCGCTCGATTCCAGGCGGGATAACGATGATGATGATGATGATGACGTCGTTTGTGGGAATGACGCAGCAGCAGCAGCAGCAGCAGCAGCGAGGCAGCGGACGCGCGCACGCCGCGTGTTCGCATTAGCAGCATCAGCAGCGACGGAGATCGCATCGCATCGCATCTCTATCTGCTGGCGCAAGCGTAGCGGTACGCAACGGTACCTGCTGGTGGAACATAACAGTACATATATAACGGTCCCTGCTGATGGAAAATATCGGTAAATATTTAACGGTGCCTGCTGGTGGAACATAACGGTACCTGCTGGTGAAATATAGCGGTACATATATAACTGCTCCTGCTGCTGGAACATATCGGTATATTTATAACGGTACCTGCTGGTGGAACATAGCGGTTCCTGCTGGTGAAATATAGCGGTACATATATAACTGCTCCTGCTGCTGGAACATATCGGTATATTTATAACGGTACCTGCTGGTGGAACATAGCGGTTCCGGATAGCTGTATGCGTGGAATATAGCAGTACCGGCCAGAGGTGCACATGTACCTGTTGGTAGAATCTAGCGGAACATATATAACGGTACCTGCTGGTGGAACATAGCGGTTCCGGATAGCGGTATGCGTGGAATATAGCAGTACCGGCCCGAGGTGCACATGTACCTGTTGGTGGAATCTAGCGGAATATATATAGCGGTACCGGATAGCGGTACATACCGATGTCTACTGGGGGCAATATCGCGGCATCCGCGCCATACCTGTGGCAGCGCATCATAAATGCCAGGTAGCGGTTTATAGCGGTACACGCGCGACATAGCGACGCCACTGTTATACCTGTTGCCGACGCCGTAGCGGTTCATAACGGTACCGATGCCATAGCAGATACAACGGCGTGGTATATACCGCGATATAGCGGTACCAGTGGAATCAAGCCGTGCACGCGGTATGTAGCGGTACCAGTGATAAATGATAAACAGCGGTACTCCTGCTTTATACACACGTACCAGCGACACTCATCCATACCAGCGTAATATATATATAGAGAGAGAGAAAGAGAGATATAGCGTGGGTACCAATGGTTCAGGCGATGGCAGCCCTGTGTGAGATGGGAGGCGGAAATGTGAGCAGACCGACGCTACTACACTGGAGCGATGCTGCTACGGGGGCGGTGGCTGTGAATGACACCAACAGCAGCAACGTGTGTGCGGCATCATCATCAGCAGCAGCAACAGCCTCATCATCATCAGCAGCAGCAGCAGCAGCAGCAGCGGCGGCGGCGGCGGCGGCTAGTGACCATCAGCGCACAACACGCGGAGCCGCGACGTCGACGACGACGATGCGACCAACGCAACATCTAAACATCTGAACATCGCCGATGTAAGCATCCGATCTAGTTACCCGTGGATGTAAGCATCCGATCTAGTCGCACGCGGACGTGAACACGTGCAGCCGCGCATACATACATCATCGTGTATACCACGCGGAAGGCTACCCTCCCACCCTGTCTGCCGTGGGTACGACAGCGTGTTTATACGTGATACATAAGTAGCGAGAGGCGGTTCTAGAGTAGCAGGAGGCGGTGTTAGCGAGGTCATTGTCGTCGGCAGGGATGCCAAGAGCCTCTACTGCTAATGCGTCTTACGTGAGTATCGTACATGAGGGCGGTGACATCGGGTAGTTCTCTGTCACAGCAGGGATTCCCCTATGATCGAGCCCTGCTGCTCGTCCGCAGCTGTTGACGTACGCGTGACGGCGGGAGCGGCAGTAATGAGTGGTTCCTCGCGCACGCACGCACGCCCGCACGCACGCGCGCGGTGCCCCGGACATACGTGCAGCGGGAATTGTTGTCGGTTACTTGCCTACCCCCCTGCGTCCGTGCCTGCGCGTATCGGGAATTCTCCAGAACATCTGTGGCGCGTGTACGCGACTGCTCCGTAAGGTGCGCGCGTTTTAACGAGGTACGAATCGCTCGTGACTGTCATCGTCATCTTCATCGTCATCGTCATCGTCATCGTCAACGTCATCGTCATCATCGTCGTCGCCATGCCCGCCGTCGCGCGACGCGGGGAGGAGGTGGCGAGCAACCGCAGCTGCCGTGTACGAGTGCGGAGATCCGCCAAGTATCTAGCGAGCGGAGGTAGAACGCGACCTTCCCCGCCGCCGCCGCTGCTGCGTCTGGCACCTGGCGTGTGCGTCTCTCGCACACGCGCCCCGCGAGGCTGCGTTTAGACCCGGTGTTAATAGCGAGTGCGCTCGCTCTATCGATCGAGTCGCTTAATGACTTTTAATTAAAATTGAAGCGATTTTCGTAGAACACGCTTGACGTGACGTCACTCGGAAACGCGGAAGGTGGGGGGGCTGACGCGTGCGCGCACTCTAACACACGCGAAGACAATGCGGACCCGATTCGTCCGCTCCGAACATCCGCCGTCCTCCGCGCTACGTGACACGGTGTGACAGTGTTTGAGTGACGGCCTGTGCGTAGAGGTCGCATGCGAGATGCTGTTGCTTCACAACGATTTACGATTGGCGCGCGAAGCAGCGCTGACTACAGAGCGAAAACATAATTGCGCAACGGCTTCTGAAACAATGAAAGCCGTGATCGCCTTGCACGTGCACACAAACTTGCGAATTCTCTTTAAGCGCCGAGTCAGTGTGTGCACAAATCTACGACGCTATACCTAGTGTTGCCAAGTGTTACCTATACCTAACCTATGCTTGGTGTTAGATCGTCAGAGACATCATTACATAAGCTCAATCTTTGATCTCAGACTACATCCGGCGAGCTATATATACACACAAACGCACGCACACGCGTGTACTGGGAGTTGTACGTGTGTCCGCCAGCACAGAGCCGAGATAGATCCAGATAATACCTGGACACTCCCCTCCCCCTCCTCCCACCGCCTCCCCTCCTCCGCGGCGGGACAAAAACATGTTCAAGAAACGTCAGGTGGATGCTGCCACTGCCGAGCGACGAGAGAAGCTGAGAACCTGCTGTCGACAACTCGCCGCCTTTCTCTTTTCGCACATCGGCCTGTGCGCTCTCGTTGTCGGCTACTCCATCATGGGCGCCGCGACCTTCCAGGCGCTCGAAGGTCAGAACGAGATCAATAAGCGACTGGAGGTGAAACACTTGCGCGATGCCACCGTTGCTGATCTGTGGAACATGACGATGAGGTTTAACGTGCTGTGGAAGGAGAACTGGACGACAGAGGCGGGTATCTACCTGCAGCGCTTCCAGACAGAGGTCATCGCCAAAGTCAAGCAGGGATATGATGGCAAGGACGAGAACGACGCGAGAGAGCAGTGGTCCTTCTCCGGTGCCTTCCTCTACTCGCTCACTGTGATCACTACCATTGGTGAGTTACCACACACACACACACACACACACACACACACACACACACACACACACACACACACACACACACACACACACACACACACACACACACACACGCACCACACTTCCGCACCCACGCACGGCACGCACGCACGCACGCACGCACGCACACGCACGCACGCACGCACGCAACGCAGCACACAACACACCACTCACGCACGCACACTCACACGCACGAACGCACAACACACACACGCGCGCCACGCACGCACGCATCACACCGCACGCACGCACGCACGCACACACACATACACACACACACACGCGCGCGCTCACACACACTACACACCCTCGCGCGGCGCGCACACCACACACACACACACACACACTATATATATATTATATATATATTATATATATACACTGTATATATGAACTACATGAATATGACTGAATATATGTAGTTAATATATATCTCTATTGTTATACATCTCCATGCATACTGTTGATCTATCTGTGTGCGTTCGTTTCTCTTAACTGATATCACTACCATCGGTGACTTACAAAAACTGTCTGTTCTCTCTCTCTCTCCGTCTACTCTCTCTCTCTCTCTCTTCTCTAGCTCTCATCTTC
>NW_014577899.1:0-1096 GCF_000485595.1 Priapulus caudatus | reverse complement strand
AGAGAGAGAGAGAGAGAGAGAGAGAGAGAGAGAGAGAGAGAGAGAGAGAGAGTCGGCTGTCCGTAAACGGCTGCATTGTAGCGTTATCGGTTTGCAATTAGCAAAATTAATTGCGGTAGTAACCTATAACGTGCTTCCCACTCATGCAGACCCCTATATGACGCGCGCGCCAGCAGCAGCAGCAGCAGCAGCAGGCAGCAGGCAGCAGGCAGCAGGCAGCAGGCAGCAGGCAGCAGGCAGCGTGGAATGCTATACCGCTCCGTACATCACGCACATGCACGCGCACGCACACGCACGCACGCACACACACACACACACACGCACGCACGCACAAACACACACGCGCACACGGACGCACGCACACATGCATGAGTCCACTGTCAGAATAATCGCAAAGTTATGATAAAACTGTCGATTGTGATAATAATCATTAATCCGTGAATAACAAATTTTCTCATACAATGGTTTAATTAGGACAAGATGTTGGAATTAGGACTAATTTTAGTACCAATTATTTTCCAACTCTCTCTCTTTTTCTCTCCTTCTCTTTCTCTCTCCTCTTCTCTATCTCCTTCTCTCTTTCTCTCCTTCTCTTTCTCTCTCTCTCTTTCTATCTCTGTCACTCTATCTCTGTCACTCTATCTCTCTCGCTCTCTCTTCCCCTGCCTCTCTCTCGCGCGCGCGTGTTCACGTTCGTATACCTTAGAGTGATCATCGAAAGCACATCAAAATCGCTAACAGCGTCATCTCTTACGGGGGGAGGTTTTTTTTAATAAACTCCCCTCCCCCTCACCGTCGCCACCACCACCACCAGCACCACCAGCACCAGCACCACCAGCACCACTCCGATGCCGAACAAGTGAAGTAAGTGACTGACCTGTGGGCCACGTTCTCTCAGGAACGTCGGATAACCAATTTTGTGAGCATGATTAAGTGGAAAGCAGCGGGTTATTAAATGGCTTCCCGGTATGCCCAGGCGGGTTTCTTCCCTCCCTGCCTCCCTGCCTCGCTCCCTCCCTCTCTGCCTGCCACCCTCCCTCCCTCCCTGCCTGTCTGCCTGCCTGCCTGCCTGCCTGCCTGTCTGCCTGCCTGCCTG
>NW_014577898.1:133207-139704 GCF_000485595.1 Priapulus caudatus | reverse complement strand
GCTGGTGATGGAGGCAGGAGGGGAGAAGGAGGAAGCTGGTGGAGAGGAGGAGAGGAGAAGGAGAAAGCTGGTGAAGAAGGAGCGAGGAGAGAAGGTGGTTTCCCCCTCCTCACCAGCTTCTCCCCTCTTCCTTCCTCCACAGCTTCTCCCCTCCTCCTTCTCCACCAGCTTCTCCCTCCTCCTTCTCCACCAGCTTTCTCGCCTTCTCTCCCTCCTCCCTCTTCACCAGCTTTCTCCCCTCTTCCTCTCCACCAGCTTCTTCGCATCCTCCTTCTCCACCAGCTTTACTCCCCTCCTCCTTGCCATATCAGCTTCTACTTCCTCTCCCCCTCCTCCTTCCCACCAGCTTCTCCCCTCCTCCTTCCTCTACCAGCTTCTCCTTTTCCCCCTCCTCCTTCTCCATCAGCTTCTCTCCCTCCTCCTTCTCCACCAGCTTCTCCTCTCCTCCTCTAACCAGCTTCTGCCCTTGCTCCCCTCCTTCTCACCAAGCTTCTCCCCTCTCCTCCTTCTCACCAGCTTCTCTCCCTCCTCCTTCTCCACACTTCTCCCCTCTCCTTCTCCACAAGCTTCTCCCCTCCTCCTCTCACCAGCCCTCCCCTCCTCCATCTCCACCGCTTCTCCTTCTCCTTCTCCACCAGCTTCTCCCCTCCTCCTTCTTCCACAGCTTCTCCCTTTCCCCCTCTCTTTCTCCACCAGCTTCTCCCCCTCTCCTTCCTCCACAGCTTTCTCCCCCTCCTCCTTTCCACCAGTCTGCCCCCTCCTCCTCTCCACCAGCTGTTTCCCCTCCTCCTTCTCCACAGTTCTCCCCTCCTCCATTCTCCACTAGCCTTTCTCCCTTCCTCCCTCCTCACCCAGCTTCTCCCTTCTCCCCCTCTCCTTTCCATCCAGCTTCTCTCCTCGCCTTCTCACAGCTTCTCTCTTCTCTCATCCTCCTTCTCACCAGCTTCTCCCTCCCTCCTCTCTACCAGCTTCTGCCCTTGTTCCCCTCTTCCGTTCGTCCATGCAGCTTCTCCCCTCCTTCTTCTCCACCAGCTTCTCCCTCCTCCTTTTCCACCCAGCTTCTCTCCTCCTCTTCTCCACCAGCTTCTCTCTTCTCTTCCTTCTCCTCTTCACCAGCTTCTCCCGCCTTCCTTCTCACAGCTCTCCCTGTCCCCTCCTCCTTCTCATCAGCCCTTTCCCCCTCCTCCTTCTCCACCAGCTTCTCCCCTCTCCTTCTTCCACCACTTCTCCCTTCTCCCCCTCCTCCTTCGTCCACCAGCTTCTCCCTCCTCCTTCTCCCGACAGCTTCTCCCTTCTCCCCATCCTCCTCTCCACAAGCTTCTCCCCCTCTCCGTTCTCTACCAGCTTCTCTCGCAGCCTCCTCCTTCTCCACAGCTCTCCCTCCTCCGTCCTCACAGCTTCTCCCCTCCTCCTTCTCTACCAGCCTTCTCCTTTTCCCTCCTTCCTCCTCCATCAGCTTTTTCTCCCCCTTCTCCTCTCCACCAGCTTCTCCCTCCGTCTTCTCACCCCAGCTTCTCCCTTCTACCCCCTCTCCTTCTCCACCAAGCTTCTCCCTCTCCGTTTCCACCAGCTTCTCCCTTCTCCCCATCCTCCTTCTCCACCGCCTTCTCCCCCTCCTCCTTCCTACCAGCTCTCTCCCTCCTCCATTCTCCACCAGCTTCTCCCCCTCCTCCTCTCCACCAGCTTCTCCCCCTCCTCCTTCTCCACCAGACTTCTCCCCCTCCTCCATCTCCACCAGCTTCTCCCTTCCTCCTCCTCCACAGCTTCTCCCTGGCTCCCCTCCTCTCCCCAACAGTTTCTCCTTCTCCCCCTCCTCCTTCTCCACCAGCTTCCCCCCTCCTCCTCCTCCACAGCTTCTCCCCTTCTCCCCCCTCCTCCTCCTCCATCAAGCTTCTCCCTCTCCCCTCCTCCTTCTCAGCCAGCTTCTCTCATTCCCTCCTTCTCACCAGCTTCTCCCCCTCTTCCTCGCTCCACAGTTCTGCCCTTCTCCCCCTCCTTCTCCACAGCTTCTCCTCCCTCCGCCTTCGCCACCAGGCTTCTCCCTTCTCCCCTTCCGTCATTCCTCCACCAGGCTTCTCCCCCTCCTCCTTTCTCCACCAGATTCTCCCTGTTCTCCCCCTCCTCTCCTCTCACCAGCTCTCCTTCTCCCCTCCTCCTTTTCCCCAGCTTCTCTCCTCCTCGTTCAACCACCGCTTCCCTTTCTCTCCCTCCTCTTTTCCACCAGCCTTCTCCCCCTCCTCCTTCTCTCACCAGCTTCTCCTGGCACCCCCTCCTCGCTTCGTCCATCAGCTTCTCCCCCTCTCTCATTCTCCACAGCTTCTCGCCTTCTCCCTTCCTTTTCTCCACAGCCAGCTTCTCCCCTCCTCCTTCTCCTCTTTCCTCCTTCGTCCACCAGCTTCTCCCCCTGCCTCCTTCTCACCAGCTGGTGTCTATAGCTGAAGTGGAAATCACCATATTGCGCCGGGTTTGAGCATATATCGCGAAGTGCGCATGCGCATACGCATCCTAATCATAATATTTCGCAGGTCGGCCTATAATCCATAGTATGATCAATATATTTTCGCATGGTCCACCGAAATTTCGACAGCAGAAGAACGAGCTGTGATTAGTCGGGTCGCGACGCACGCGAAAAGTGCGCTGTGCCGATAGTGCGCGGGGGGGCGGGCTATCTTCAGATATTATCGCCAAGTCATGAAGATGGTTGCGCCTACACCGGCGTGTGACATGGGACGCGGATAATCTTCACCTCTGCAAGATGTGCTGCCCTCCAGCGGCAACTGTTTCTAGCGGCTAACCCCATTATGCATGATTTAACTTTAAAATCGAATGCGAATTTTACTCTGTTTGGTTAGGAAGAGGTAACTTCCCTCGATACTTATGCAAGCCCACACACAAGCGTACATGTATAGACCTACATACAACACAACACAGAGTATGCATGCACATATGCACACGCACGCACGCACGCACGCACGAATGCACGCTCGAACGCACACACGCGCACGCACATACAGGCAGCATGACAGATATTAGTGTAAATGCTAGTACATACCTAGGGGAGGTATCGACGTAGTCCCCTGTCCAATTGTAGTCATCCTCCATTATCCGAGTAGCTACTGAATCGCTCACACCCTGAGCAGTGAAACCACACACATGACGCCAGTAAATCTTATAGTTGACGCCAGTGAAAGGTTATAGTTGACAGCGATGAGTTATAGTGACCCCCCCCCCCCCCCCCCCCCCCCCCCCCCCTGCGATGAAAGGTTATAGTATTGAACAGCGATGAAAGGTTATAGTGACAGCAATGAAAGGTTATAGTTGACAGCGATGAAAGGTTATAAGTGACAGCCGATGCCAGGGTTATAAGTTGACACGCGATGAGAGGGTTATAGGTTGACCACGCACTCGCACCACACTCCTCAGTTGAACAGCGTGAAACGGTTATAGTTTGACAGCGATGAAAGGTATATAGTTGACAGCGGATGACAAGGTTTCAGTTGACCAGCCGATGAAGAGGTTATTATTGACAGCGATGAAAAAGGTTATAGTTGACAGCAATGAAAGGGGTTATAGTTGACAGCAATTGACAAGGTTAGTTAGGTGACAGCGCCTACACACGCTCTATAGTGTACAGCATGAGAACAGGTTATGAGTGACAGCCCAGAAGGTTATAGTTGACAGCGATGAAAGGTTATAAGTGACAGCGATGAAAGGGTTATACACGTTATTAGACGTTTTTAGTTACGTTATCAGTAAACATTTCCATTTCTCACTAAAATTCGTACAACAATTGCTATAAGTAAGCCGAAAATCACATTGCTAAAAAAAATACGCACAAAAATTGAGGCAAGGGTGACATTCATGGAAGAGAATCGGGAGTGCTCACATTCTAGTCAACCACTTGCAAGGAATCGCACATCGCACCGTGCTAAAAAATCACAACAAATTTTTTTGACAACGCTCAGGGACGCGTCTCGCGGTCGTCGCGTGAGTCGCGACCCGCCAGGGGGCGTCTCACCGGTCATGACGAGGCATTCGTCGGGTTGCAGCACCTCGGTGAACAGCCGTGCGATGATCATCTCCGGACAAATCATGAAGCGAATCTCCTCCTGAACGAGTCCGCGCGAGGGCGCCACCGCTACCCACCTGTTAGCAAAGTCCACCTGCGTGGCGGGCGGAGCTCGTTACAGGTACGCCGATCACCTGCGCTGGCGGCGCAGCTCGTTACAGAGTACGCGATCACCTGCAGCGGAGGGCGGAGCTCGTGCAGGTACCCGATCACCTGCGTGCGGGGTGGAGCTCGTTACAGAGTACCGATCCACCTGGCGTGCGCGGCGGAGCCTCGTTACAGGTACGCCGATCAACTGCGTGGTGGGCGGAGCTCGTACAGGTACGAATCACCTGCGTTTCGGTGCCGGCGGAGCTCGTTACAGGTTACGCGATCACCTGGCGTGGTGGCCAGAGCTCGTTACAGGTACGCGATCACGCTGCGTTGGCGGGTGGAGCTCGCTTACAGGTACCGGATCACCTGACGTGGCGGTCGGGAGCTCGTTTACAGGTACGCGATCACGCTGGCGCGGCGGGCCGAGCTTCAGTTACAGCCGGGTAGGCGATCACCTTTGCGTGGTGGGCGAGCTCGTTACAGGTACGTTGATCACCTGCGTGGCGGGCGGAGCCTCATTACAGGTACGCGATCACCTGCGTGGTGGGGCGGAGCTCGTTACAGGTACGCGATCCCCTGCCGTGCGCGGGCGGAGCTCGGTTTACGTTACGCCCGATCACCTGCGTGCAGGCCGCACTCGTGTCACAGGTACGCGATCACTGCCATGGCGCGGCGGAGCTCGTTACAGAGTACGCCGATCCCTGCGTGGTGGGCGGAAGCTCGGTTACAGATACGCCGATCACCTGCGTGGCGGGCCGAGCTCGTTACATGGTACGCGATCACTGCGTGGCCAGGCCGGAGCTCGTTACAGGTACGCGATCACCTGCGCTGCAGCCGAGCTCGCTTACAGCAGGTACGCGATCACCTGCGTGGCGGGCGGAGCTCGTTACAGGTACGCGATCACCTGCGTGGCGGGCGGAGCTCGTTACAGGTACGCGATCACCTGCGTGGCGGGCGGAGCTCATTACAGGTACGCGATCACCTGCGTGGCAGACGTAGCTCGTTACAGGTACGCGATCACCTGCGTGGCGGGTGGAGCTCGTTACAGGTACGCGATCACCTGCGCGGCAGGCAGAGCTCGTTACAGGTACGCGATCACCTGCGTGGCGGGCGGAGCTCGTTACAGGTACGCGATCAACGCCGATGTCACATCCCCACTAATTCTCTCTTAGAAGTTTTTTTGGGGTGGGGGAGTTCATAAAACATTCGAGATTATATGAAGCAGCGCGACATTTAAACACTAATTAGGTTTCGGTAGAATAACGTTTAGTCTCTCACTGTATGTAAATTCACACGCATGCACGCACTCACGCACGTCCGTACACACATGCGCGCGCGCACGCACGTCCATACACACACGCGCACAATAGCATGCACACCCTTGCACGCATGCATGTTCGCACACTGCATTCGTGCCCATGTACGCGATTACACACAACTTACAGACACACACATACACACACGCACGCACGCACGCACGCACGCACGCACGCACGCACGCACACACACACACACACGCACACACACTCCCTTGCGCGAATGCATGTCCGCACACACAACTTACAGACACGCACGCACACACTTGTGTGGTAAAAAACATATTGTTGTGATGATTCACACACCTGTAGCATTCCCTGTCCCTCATCTTCTATCTTGCCTGTAGCTGACAGATGTAGCCTGGGTAACTGGTGGGTGCTACCCTCCCAGTCAGGTAGGTTAGACAGGTGCTGCCGCCTGTACGTAACCGTTCCTGTCGGCACTGTCACAACACAAGAGCAGTCATGCATATATCAGAACTCTGTACCAAAGATCCATAACTAAATCACTATCATTTTTCACTATATATTTTGTATATTTTTTAATCTAGTCTAACAAGTCGATTACAACTTTACTTTTTTTACATTTTTCTTAATATTTTCTATATCTATTCTAACAAAGGCATGGGTCGAAATCGGGCCCGATGCCCGTATTTTAAGGCTCGGGTCTGACATTTCTAATACTAGCAAGCCCGACAGGCCTGTAGAAAATCCACCCCCAGCATGCAAAACCGTCCCCGGCCTGTAAAATTTGCCTGGCGGGCCTGTAAAATCCCTTATCTACAGGCCCGGCTGGCCTGTAAATTTTCAAACTAATTTCTACCCGTGAAAGGCCTGTGACTAACTCACTTATTATTTTGTCACTATATTTATTCTATATTTATTTCACACATTCTGAGAAAGGTACCAACTGCCTCACTCTTTCTCTATCATCATTCCACTTATTGCATTATTACCTCAGCTATTCTGACAAAGCTCTGTGAATAACTCACTCGTTCTCTGTCATCATTCCACTTATT
>NW_014577898.1:130412-132163 GCF_000485595.1 Priapulus caudatus | reverse complement strand
ATTGCCTAAAGAAATAAATAAATAAAAATAAATAAACATTATGTGAATAACTCACTCTTTCGCGTCACCCTGCGGAAGTAATGCAGCAGGGTCTTCAGCTTCTCCAGCTTACGGCCGCCGCCGCCGCCGCCGCTGCCGCCGCCGTGCCCACTGCCCGAATAGAGGGCGCTGAAGTTTATCGTCGGGAAGTTCTGATACTCGCACTGCTTGCTCGTGGAGTTGCGACGTGGGAACGTGCAGAAGAAGGCGTTGGCAAGCAGGCACGCCACCTGGTGCTGACTGAACGTCAAGCTGTGTGTGCAGCCATGCTTCAGCAGTCGTATCGGCTGTGTGCAAGTGAGGTCACAGGTACACGACAGGTATGCAAGCGTAAATCACAAATAAACAACAGGTAATAATACGCAGTAAATCACAGGTAGACAACAGCTGTACTAAATACGCTCTGCACATCTCTCTCGCACTCTACAGGTAATGCTGCATCAATACTAAGGCCTCTCACGCGGGTCACGACCAGGGAAAAAATCCCTTTTTTTTCACGAGAGCTCTTTTTCAAGTCTGTGGGAAAAATAGTTCTTGTCAATAACTTTACGGGAGCTATTTGAGCCTCACGGGAGCGATTTCGGAGGTTTGAAGAGCGAATCGCTCATCGCTCCCGTGTATTTTTTACCCTGGTCACGACGAAAGGCAGCTGTAGCGCGAGTTCGGCCATCTTGGGCAGCGTGTAGCGCAAGATGTCGTCTGCCTCGCGACGACTCAGCCGGTCTGTGAAGAGCTCATGCAGGCTGCCGAACGTCCAGCGTGCAGCATAGCGTGCGTTATACACCAGTATCGCCTCCTACAGGACAAAAAAGTAAAGAAACGTGAGACAGGTCAGCAGTTTTCAACAGCAGATGACTTTCGCCAAAAATTTTGAACATTTGGTGAAGAAATTACAGTGTCTGTGGACTATACTAATCCAATAAATTAAAATATAAATCAACTGCATAATTTAGATGATTAATAAAATAAAACTGAAATAAAAAAAATAAAAAAATAAATAAATAAATGTAATGTAGTAACTACAACACACCTCTAAATCGAGGGAAGATTGCATATTTCCCAACAGCACAGTTTCAATCAGCTCCCATCGCATCTGTAAAGTCTTACCTCTCTGCTGAAACAAATTAAATAATTTGCATTCCTATTTCAAATCACACAAACGGCATGACAACTATCACACGAGGGTGTCATCTATCGTCATCTATCGTCATCTATCGTCATCTATCGTCATCTATCGTCATCTATCGTCATCTATCGTCATCTATCGTCATCTATCGTCATCTATCGTCATCTATCGTCATCTATCGTCATCTATCGTCATCTATCGTCATCTATCGTCATCTATCGTCATCTATCGTCATCTATCGTCATCTATCGTCATCTATCGTCATCTATCGTCATCTATCGTCATCTATCGTCATCTATCACTCCGAACTCTAACACATCTCATTATTCGTGTCATTCTAGGAAATAACTCACGTGTTGCATGATTATTTTTGGCATTTCCTTACCTGCGGCGATGTTTTAGGGTAGAGATTGTTGGAAGAACAGGGCATTCGAACGTGATTTTCATCCCACGCATCATGATACTTATCCGGGTGCGGGCAGGGAATTATCCCTGCTATGACTGGTGGCTGCAAAGAAGATAGGAACAAATCAGTTGATTGATACTAGGGACAGTGATTTTCAAAAAATGGCCTTTTTCGTTTGGG
>NW_014577898.1:112769-130402 GCF_000485595.1 Priapulus caudatus | reverse complement strand
CTCTGTGAATAACTCACTCGTTCTCTGTCATCATTCCACTTATTGCATTATTATCTCAGCTATTCTGACAAAGCTCTGTGAATAACTCACTCGTTCTCTGTCATCATTCCACTTATTGCATTATTATCTCAGCTATTCTGACAACATTCTGCGAATAACTCGCTCTTTCTCTGTCATCATTCCACTTATTGCATTATTATCTCAGCTATTCTGACAACATTCTGCGAATAACTCGCTCTTTCTCTGTCATCATTCCACTTATTGCATTATTATCTCAGCTATTCTGACAACATTCTGCGAATAACTCGCTCTTTCTCTGTCATCATTCCACTTATTGCATTATTATCTCAGCTATTCTGACAACATTCTGCGAATAACTCGCTCTTTCTCTGTCATCATTCCATTTATTGCATTATTATCTCAGCTATTCTGACAACATTCTGCAAATAACTCGCTCTTTCTCTGTCATCATTCCACTTATTGCATTATTATCTCACCTATTCTGGCAACATTCTCCGAATAACTCACTCTTCCACTTTCATCATTCCACTTATGGATCGCATTCCACTTATTATCAAGGCATAGCAAAACAAGGACCGCAATGTAAATAAGTGTGCTAGTCATGCTTTTTGTGTATATATCCTTGGAAGTTATCCAATTTTATGAATTCATAATTTTATTGTAAAAGTATGCTATGTATTGTATATGATGGATAATTGCCTAAAGAAATAAATAAATAAAAATAAATAAACATTATGTGAATAACTCACTCTTTCGCGTCACCCTGCGGAAGTAATGCAGCAGGGTCTTCAGCTTCTCCAGCTTACGGCCGCCGCCGCCGCCGCCGCTGCCGCCGCCGTGCCCACTACCCGAATAGAGGGCGCTGAAGTTTATCGTCGGGAAGTTCTGATACTCGCACTGTTTGCTCGTGGAGTTGCGACGTGGGAACGTGCAGAAGAAGGCGTTGGCAAGCAGGCACGCCACCTGGTGCTGACTGAACGTCAAGCTGTGTGTGCAGCCATGCTTCAGCAGTCGTATCGGCTGTGTGCAAGTGAGGTCACAGGTACACGACAGGTATGCAAGCGTAAATCACAAATAAACAACAGGTAATAATACGCAGTAAATCACAGGTAGACAACAGCTGTACTAAATACGCTCTGCACATCTCTCTCGCACTCTACAGGTAATGCTGCATCAATACTAAGGCCTCTCACGCGGGTCACGACCAGGGAAAAAATCCCTTTTTTTTCACGAGAGCTCTTTTTCAAGTCTGTGGGAAAAATAGTTCTTGTCAATAACTTTACGGGAGCTATTTGAGCCTCACGGGAGCGATTTCGGAGGTTTGAAGAGCGAATCGCTCATCGCTCCCGTGTATTTTTTACCCTGGTCACGACGAAAGGCAGCTGTAGCGCGAGTTCGGCCATCTTGGGCAGCGTGTAGCGCAAGATGTCGTCTGCCTCGCGACGACTCAGCCGGTCTGTGAAGAGCTCATGCAGGCTGCCGAACGTCCAGCGTGCAGCATAGCGTGCGTTATACACCAGTATCGCCTCCTACAGGACAAAAAAGTAATGAAACGTAAGACAGGCCAGCAGTTTTCAACAGCAGATGACTTTCACCAAAAATTTTGAACATTTGGTGAAGAAATTACAGTGTCTGTGGACTATACTAATCCAATAAATTAAAATATAAATCAACTGCATAATTTAGATGATTAATAAAATAAAACTGAAATAAAAAAAATAAAAAAATAAATAAATAAATGTAATGTAGTAACTACAACACACCTCTAAATCGAGGGAAGATTGCATATTTCCCAACAGCACAGTTTCAATCAGCTCCCATCGCATCTGTAAAGTCTTACCTCTCTGCTGAAACAAATTAAATAATTTGCATTCCTATTTCAAATCACACAAACGGCATGACAACTATCACACGAGGGTGTCATCTATCGTCATCTATCGTCATCTATCGTCATCTATCGTCATCTATCGTCATCTATCGTCATCTATCGTCATCTATCGTCATCTATCACTCCGAACTCTAACACATTTCATTATTCGTGTCATTCTAGGAAATAACTCACGTGTTGCATGATTATTTTTGGCATTTCCTTACCTGCGGCGATGTTTTAGGGTAGAGATTGTTGGAAGAACAGGGCATTCGAACGTGATTTTCATCCCACGCATCATGATACTTATCCGGGTGCGGGCAGGGAATTATCCCTGCTATGACTGGTGGCTGCAAAGAAGATAGGAACAAATCAGTTGATTGATACTAGGGACAGTGATTTTCAAAAAATGGCCTTTTTCGTTTGGGAAAATCATGAATTCCGTTTCAAAGGAAAGAAAAAATGGAAATTCCGTTTTGCCATAGAGATTGTACACACCCAAAATGCAAAATTCCATTTACATATATTTGCATGGAAATTTTTTTTTCGGTTAGCACTGAAACACAGGGCTACGAAAAGTCGTAATTGTAATTCATTTCGCTCTGAAACTTGTCTGAATGTAAACCATATCATTACCAATCCTATTGTCGATGGTTTTTGTGTGATTTTATTGAAATTTCCATGTTATAATATGTTCAAATTACGTTTTCCGCATTTTTTCCGTTTGAAAACATCTTTTCCGTTTCCAATGGCCGTTTCCGTGTTTTCCATCCGTTTTCCGCGATCGCGGAAAATCACTTTCCCTATAATACACCTACTCAAACACGAGACAAAATTCATGCAACCAGACAAACCTCCCTCTCGACACTCGAATAATATATCAAGGGGTCTGTTAACATAACTCTACAAACATATATTGACGTCAGTACAATTTTCTAAGTGTTTAGCTTTTAAAGCACACCGGCAACTAACCCTAATCAGAAGAGAGTGATCCCTGGAGGCTTCCAATTTGGATAGTGGAGCACTGCATGTGGGGGCATGGTTCAGCTCAGATAGTGCCACCCCTCTGCACTCCTCTGTCTTCACTCCTGCCTCCTCCTCCCTTATTGGTAAGATACTGCCATCCCTTAAAAGGTAAATAAATGACAATTTGTGCTCACTGTATGTTGTTACAAGGCTAGAAACATTTGGGAAAACTGAAACAAATAATTAAAACATAGCAGTATAGAATAATTAGAGTAGAGCACAATGCATTTAATTGGACACATTCAATGTGCTCTCATACCAACCAACACCAGTCAATCCTTCTCAAGTCATATCAAACTAATTAGAATTAACCACATTCAACACAAATGGCAGGAAGTGCGGTGAAACATTGCAAGATGTCACTTTCGATGCACTGCAAGGTGAAACCATGGATTGGCAGTGCAAGACTGCAATGTTTTCCAATTAAATCGGACCCACATATATAGAGAAATGCATACATGGAACTGTCGGTGAAGTTTATGAGGTTTAAGACGATTTGCATACCTTGGAGCTTGACTGCCATCTTGTTGAGAACCACCAGAAGGCGCATGTGTAGGTGACGACCCTGAGAAAGTAAGACAAGTAACTTTAAAGGCTCACAATGCGCATCCAAACGCTAATTTCTCACAGTACTAGACTAGCAAAGTTACATTCGGCATGCATAATCTACACTACCATTAATACAAAATAAACTTCTAATTCTTCCCATTTCACCTGCGGCGTTTGTTCTTAAAACCGCACAGAAAGAGGTCGAGAAGACGTTTTGCCATACAAAATTGCCTCGAAGGGTGACGTGACGTCACAGGATGTTTTATCTTTTGCTGCGCCCGACCGCTGTACGCAGCACTGCCCCGGGCGAGGTTGCTTTGGGGATTGGTGGGAAACTGTCAACACAACATCAACGAGAATTTCAACTCAACATTGAGGTGATTTCAAATTACGCTTTTATAAGACAACGTGCAGCTGAAATGGAGAACAGAGTTTATTTGTCATAAGTAGTGTGATTATGCATGCCAACGAAGTATTGCTATGTCTAAGTACTGGAGTAATTAGCGTTTTGATGCTTTCATCTATATTTTATACAGGTGACTCACTATTCATTCATTTATAACTTTCTCTTGCGCTGTTGTAAGCATGCAGTTTACATGTACATAGCTGCATATAAGAGAGGATATATAGAGTAAACATGAGTGAATATCATTGTGCATTATTTCTATCTTATTGTTTTATTTTTGAGTTTACACAGCCTAACTATAAACCTACTGATTTCATGTGTGTGTGTAGTTCCCCAACTACACTGTGGTAAATGTGTATTTTTAAATGCAAATGCATTCAACACATCGACTACCTTTTTGTGGCAATCGATTGTACACACCCTGGAGGCCTGACTTAGTCATTGAATCCTTCTCTTCATCAGGTCTCCTTTGTATCTAATCTGTTTGTCGCCATATTTTGTTGTGGTGTGGCGAAAGTCTCGGGAATATCCGTCACCACTGCTGAAACAGAACATTGAAGCGACGAAATCAACGACAAGACAATTAACACACAGTGAGAATAGCCACTGCCATGCTGGAGGAAATCCAGTGAATTACTGCCATGGCACCTACACTGTATACTACAGTGTTGTCCTGCCACTTAGTGTGGGGTATAGAGATGATTACATGCATAGACCCATGTATACTAGTACCATCACAAGTAGATCGGAGAAATATATATATATATACTATCTAGGCCGCGGGTACCCCGCTTCGGCTGGGTAAAATAAGTGCTACTAATCATACTACTTCAATGAATTTGACAGCAATAGGAAATGTAAAAATCGACAATATTAAATTGCACGACAATATGATATTTAGAAGATCAGTGTAATAAGAAATTAATAAGCATGGAAAAACTGTACGTATGACATTTATATGACACAGAACCAACCTCTTAGAACCCTGAAACATAATCAGTAGGCCTAATATGTGCAAATGAGAGAAAATTATTAATAAACAGCATGTACGAAGGGTGCAGTTTTCATTTGAAACCCTTGATAAACAATGGTTGCCGTCGTTATTGTGTGGTGGAAATATGTAAGAGATTGCTGCGTCTCGAACTGTGAGCTCATTGCAAGTACAGAACAGGCTATCCATTGTCAGTTTCGTAGATGAATAATACGAAATTGGTATATAGTATACATAAGAGACAGGCCAGCGAGTGGGTCGTGTCCATTGGATATTGTCTATGTGAATGCTTGCGGCACATTCACGGTTGAAGATGAAGGAATTTTTCTACTGAATCAGAAAAGCATGAGCTTTCGAATGTACAATGATTCTGTCTGAATCGTAGCATGAATAAAAAATCGATATATAGTACAGACAGGCCAGCGAGTGGGAAATTTGTAAATTACAGAAGAATGTTACTCACTTGGTACGCGTCTTTATGCTTTGATGTTTTGAGCAATGTAACCTGTCAAACTAATATAATACTCATACTAAATCTATAGGTGAAGATGAATCTCTATAATATTTACAATCAGTTGTAGACATAGAATACAGCATGTAAAAAAAACCGTTACGTCAGACATTTTATATGACAGCACAACCCAACGTAGAAACCCTTCCAGGAGGGAACATAATAGTAATATGGTGTATAACTAAAGACAAAGTCTATGATAACAGCATGTACGAATGGGTTGCACTTCTCATTTCAAAGCCTCTTAGTAAAACAATGCAGTCGTAACCACAAGGCACTTGAAGCGTTTGTCAACTTAAACACACGCCACCGCCATTGCGGCCAGCACACTGACACATAAATTAGTAGGGGGGGGGGGGTTTTCGATTTGCTTCCCAAGTATACCTGGTCTATCTCGGGCCAGCCGCCAAAATACTTACGATTTGCAGTCACGGTATTTTTTCCCCGTTACCCGGGTCAACCCCGGGGGAATGAATGTGAGCGGCTGCGCAGGTGCCTACTTGGGGGGGGGGCTTGGTAAGTATCCCAAGCCACATCCATTGCAACCATGCAACCATGCATGGTCGACAATATCAGTGCGGTATCAGTGCATAGATCAGTGCCTTGCATGAATGTAAGCAGTGGTGAATGACTGTGTATGTTTGCTCAAGAACGTGAGCTGGATAGGGGATGATGTTCTATTACTCGGACATGCTGCTCCTATCCTTGAGCCGGCTCATACTCTTAGATTTCATTAAAAAAAAAATAATAAGATTGCATTGTTATTCTTTTTTTCCTTGTCACTGGCATCCATGATATATTAATCCTGGGTTAACCCAGAAAACGCGTTCGTTATGCTCCCTAACCCAATGCGATTCGATTTCGTACCCAGGTTAACCCAAGGTGCTCTGGGGAACAAACGAAACGGCCCTAAAATAATATCCTGCGGTGCTGCTCGTGTTAGTACCGTTTCGGTATTCACATAATATACCAGCAGCCGATGAGATGAGGAATCGAATTTTCTCTCTGTGGCAGCACTGTAGCATGTCAGTGCTGACCATGGTGAAGATTGACGAATTGAGGGGTTTTTTCAGCGGGATTTTTCGGTGAGTTTGAACGTTTGCAGTTTTTTTTCAGCTACGAACACTCCCGGTAATAAGAGATGGCCCTGTGAAAATTCAATCCAATCGCTTGGCGTTTGGCCGCGCTATAGGAGTATACATACGATACATAAGTACATATAGACTACATGAGATACATACAACGAACTCAAATATATATTAGATATATATAACTATATATATATATATATATATACTATATATATTGATAATAATAATAAAACTAGGTTATATGCTACAATAAATATATATCCAATTTCTGATTATCTTATACATGGTATGATACAAGTCCTCATGCTAGTACATATAGGGTCATGGCTGTAGTGTCACAACCCAATGTCGTGTGCAACTCGGTTTGACAACATTTAACATGACTTCACAAATGCCGCAAGACATCATGTTGAAACTATCCAAATCAAGCCCAACTGAAATGACCTTTCTGGCAAAAAAAAAAAAAAAAAAAAAGAAAATATATACCAGGTATTTGTTTGGTTGTAGTCGCTTCTTTCAGGTAATGCTGCAGCTCGGAACTCAAACCTTGTGTCTGCTTCAGGGTCACAGCCGTGAGCTTTTCTGATATTTTCGGGTTCAGCTGTCAATTTAAACATGAGTAAAAGTTACCATTTAAAATAATAAATCACCTTTTGTGTACAGGATCCTGGCCGATTTGATAAGCTGTCGGCTTTAGCCCCTCTTTAGATATATTTGTCTAGCAAAGTTAAAACTAAAGCCAATAGCATTAGGAACTGTACTAAAGGGTTCTCCCATTTTTATATCTATTTGATGTTTATAATATGCCCACATACGTACATTGTGACAAAATAGCTCTAGGCCTCTAGGCGGATAGCAAATTGCTGATTTTGCTAATAGTGCCTTGCCTTATGAATTAATACTTATAGTGTATGTATATATATAATTATAATATAAACAGAAAGAGAAGGGGAGAGAGAGTGAGTGTAATGAATCCTAATGACGTTAATGTTAGATCAGAGTATAAATGCATTTACATTTCAGGATGACGGCACTGCAATGCTACTTTTGCCTTGGGCTGATCGGCTGAGCGTGGAACGGCGAAAAGCCTCTTGAATGGTTGTCTGACGCAGCTTTTTACTAGCGGCTCTCGGACGGTGAACGTCACGTTCATGTCAGCACTGCAGAGTACCCTTCCAAGTGTTTGCTGGCAGTAATATCAGTACTATAGGAATAGGGTATAGGGCCTATAATAGATAGGACGAACTCCTACACTAGTCTACAGTTCCATCCTGCATCTGTTTATACTTTAATTAATACTAGAGTGTGTGCCAGACGACTCACGCTTGCTTAGAGCTTCAACGACAACGTAGTCGCGTGAGAACAGGACGAATATCAAACGATACATATCTCAGATAGTATTGTATTGGTTCTGATCAATGACCAAGTGAAGCTGAGTAACTAACTGCACTGTGACGTCCCACCTGTCCGTGTTGAACTGCTGCATTAATATTTGCCTGCGAACACAGGATAATCGCAAGTTTATTTATAACTAACGACATAGGCTTGTATATCAGGCAAAATATTTAGCCATCCGACAACGTTTTTCGAACGATCCTCCCGCTGAAGTGTGCGATATTTGTTACCATGCGTAGAATTTTGGTAGCGAATTACATGGAGACGCCATTACTCTACTCTCGCAGGTAATCTCGCGATATGCTTCCTCTTTAGTTGTTTGCTGACAGTGAACATGGTTTTTGTTTCATTTTACGGTAAATCCAGTTTAATCGCCCGTTAAAAATTGTTTTATACGAACATGTATCTGTCACCCAATACTTTGTTTTTGTGTCTACGATATGATCCGCATTTTGAACTGCATAAGTCTATATTACTTCGTGAGACGGCGGCCTTGTAGTAAACATCGTTTGCCCGTATTGTTATCTACTGTTTATATTGGCAGAGTGGATACTACGGTCACGATCAGAACGCGAAAGTTCATCTGACGAAACGCCTCTGGCAGAAAGCAAAGGTAAGCGCTCGCTAACATTTAGGTGTTTATTTGTTTCTGGAGTATTCTCCTGTCAATCGGGTGTAATGTTGTGTCGCGTCCTGCGACAGCGTACTTGGCCACCTATTGACCTCTAAACTAATATCACATGAAGGGCACTTTCACGTCCCATATCCACATCTAACTTTATAGCGATTATAACGGGGCCCGTGTTTCCTTCAGAAATGGGAAGGGCCTTCCATGGAGAATAAAAAAGTTGGATAAAAACACGGTACTAACTTTGTATGCTTACACATAAACTTGTCCTATTAGGTAGGTATGGTGTGTCAGCAGCAGCAACAACACAACAACGCAGCCTAGTCCGATATTCCTCTGGGCCAATGCCCACTAGACGCCGACGCATTTTCGGTGGATTTGGTGTGGTTAGGTCAAGACACTTGCTATAGGCAAAACGTGAATTTCTCCTACAATCCCGCCGAGATCGCGTTTCAAGCATTACGCTTCCAAACTGCACAATTGGGGGCATCCAATCGCCGAGACCTGACGCACATAGATCGAAAACTGGATAACTTATATGCTTGCTCGCATTGGTAAGTACAGTTGTACTCTTTTACCTTAGTCGTATTTCGATTTGAGAATTTGTTGCTAACAATTTCCCCCCTGACATCGGCCATCCATCGTCCAATGCGTGACGTCAGGTGACGTGCGCGCAAGTGTCGGAATCGTGACGTAGCGACCGGCTCGAGCTGTCACGTGGTGTACACAAGTGTCTGAATCGTGACGTAGCGACCGGCTCGAGCTGTCACGTGGTGTACACAAGCACTCTGATCTCGAATGAATGAATGAATGAATGTTCGCTACGTCACGATTCCGACACTTGCGCGCACGTCACCTGACGTCACGCATTGGACGATGGATGGCCGATGTCGGAGGGAAATTGTTAGCAACAAATTTTCAAATCTAAATACGACTAAGGTAAAAGAGTACAAGTGTACTTACCAATGCGAGCAAGCATATATATAAGTTATCCAGTTTTCGATCTATGTGCGTCAGGTCTTGATTGATAGCCCCAATTGTGAGTTTGGAGCGATGAAACAGCGATCCTCGGCGAGATCGGAGAAATTCCACGTTTTGTATAGGCAAGTTGCTCTGACCTAACCCACACCAAATCCACCAAAATCGTTGGTGTGGGCATTGGTCATAGGAATCTCGGACTAACTGCAGCCCAGCTCGTAGTGTACTGAAATGTTGGTGTGGTGTTGACATGGTGTTACCTTATGATTTTCAGTAGCAGTAATATTACTAATAATATTAATAATGCCAGTAGGTTTGCGAAAAAGACTCGGTAAATGTATATGTACACATGAATTCAGGGGGTTTTGGGAAATAAAATGTATTAAATGATATATTTTGCGGTTTCGTTGACCGAGCTCGAATTTATTATTGAGGCCTGTTTTTTATGCACATCCCATTGTACACTTTATGTATTTATAGCTTATACACAGTTGACTATCTAGAATCAAAGTTCGTTCATTCAACATAACCATTGTACACACGAGTATTTAGGTGGGTGAGTTGTGGAGATGACTCATTCTTACTAGTGTTTGTATGTCAACGCCTACAATGCAATCTCACGTTTGGGTAGCTCTACCCTATTTTGCTATGTGATACCGCTAATTTCGTGCTGTGGAATCTTGAGTCGCCGTTCATTCATTCAACCCGTCGCTGGCAGGTGGTTGACGTCGTACACCCAGGCAGGGCGACGGTGCCGAAGACGGAGATCCGGGACAAGGTTGCACAGATGTACAAGACAACGCCCGACGTCGTCTTCGCCTTCGGCTTCCGCACACAGTTTGGCGGCGGCCGCACCACGGGATTCTCGCTCATCTACGACTCGCTAGACGCAGCGAAGAAGTTCGAGCCAAAGTACCGGTTAGCGAGGGTAAGTGTGTGTAGATCGTACACAGGCAAACAGAACATGCGGCCACGCATCGTCCTGTATAGTGATGGGAATCTGTTGGAATTTCATCATCGATCAAGGGATCATCGCTAGTCTTGTACGCATATGACATCCATTGACCTCTCACAGTGCTCTCGAGTCACACAGATCAATCTCCTTATGGTGAATGTTTTAACTAAATCCGTAGCATGGACTTTACGAGAAGAAGAAGGCCGCTCGCAAACAGCGCAAGGAAAGAAAGAACAGAATGAAGAAGGTTCGCGGCGTTAAGAAATCGAAGGTTGGCCACGGAAAGAAGGTAAGAGCGTCCTTCCTGCTTGCAAATAAAGAGAGTGAGTGTATGAATCCTAATGACGTAATGTTAATCAGAGTATAATGCTTTTACATTCAGGATGACCACTGCAGCTACTCTTGCCTTGCTGACGGCTGAGCGTGAACCGAAAAGCCTCTTTGATGGTTGTCTGACGCAGCTTTTTACTAGGTGGCTCTCGGGACGGTGATGTCACGTTCATGTCAGATGCAGAGTACCTTCCCAGTGTTGCTGGCAGTTAATATGCAGTACTATAGGGGTATAGGGCCTATATAGTACTAAAACTACTATATATATAGTACTATATAGTACAATTAGTAGTACGACTCCTACATTACAGTTCTTCCTGCATCCGTTTAACTTTATTTAATATAGTAGTAGTGTGTAGCCAGACGATATCGCTCTTGAGTCAACGACAACGGTAGTCCGTGAGAACAGGAACGAAATTCAACGATACTAATTACTATACTCAGATAGTATTGTATTGTGTCTGATCAATGACCAAGTGAATGCTGAGTAACACTGTGACTGTCTCACTGTCCGTGTTGAACTGCTACCATTAATATTTGGCCTGCGAATAGGATATTGCAGTTTATTTATAACTAACGACATAGCTTTATATCAGCAAGATTAGCCATCGACACGTTTTGCGAACGATCCTCGATGAAGTGTGCGATATTTGTTTACATCGGTAGGAATTTTGGTAGGAATTACATGGGAGACGCCATTACTCTACTTCTCGCGTAATCTCGCGATATGCTTCCTCTTTAGTTGGTTTGCTTGACAGTTAACATGGTTTGTTTCATGTTTACGTAAATCCAGTTTAATCGCCCGTTAAAAATTGTTTATCTAACATGTATCTGTCCTACCTAATACTTTGTTTTTGTGTCTACTATATGATTCGCATTCTGAACTGATAAGTGCTTATATTACTTCGTGAGACGGCGGCCTTTTAGTAAACATCGTTTGCCGTATTGTTATCTACTGTTTTATTTTGCAGAGTGAGACTACGGCCACGATCAGAACGCGAAAGTTCATGACGAACCGCCTTCTGGCAAGAAAGCAAATGGTAAGCGGCTTCGCTAACATTTATGTGTTTATTTGTTTCTGGAGTTTCCTCTGTCAATCGGGTGTAATGTTGTGTCGCGTCCTGCACATACTTAGCCCACCTAAACTATATCACGTGAAGCAGCATTTCACGTCCACATGCCACATTATACTTTATAGTTTTATACGCCGTGTTTCCTTCAGAAATGGAAGGGCTTCCATGGTAGAATAAAATAGTTGGATAAAAATGTATGCTTACACTATAACTTGTCTATTAGGTAGGTTGTGTGCACACACAACAAACACAACAAACTGCAGCCTAGTCCGAGATTCCTCTGACCAATGCCCACACCGACGATTTTGGTGGATTTGGTGTGGGTTAGGTCAGAGCAACTTGTCTATACAAAACGTGGAATTTCTCCAATCCCGCCGAGGATCGCTGTTTCATCGCTCCAAACTCACAATTGGGGCTATCAATCAAGACCTGATGCACATAGATCGAAAACTGGATAACTTATATATGCTTGCTCGCGTTGGTAAGTACACTTGATGCGCGGCAATGAATGATGGGACTAAGCTCTAGATCACAGGACAAGAAGCAACGTAACTCTGCACACAGCGTGATCGAGATGATGGCATTGCGAGCCCACGATCAAATGGACCGGCCAGATTATTTGTCACGCTCACAGATGTAAAAAACAACATTACATTGTTGTACTTAAAGTCCGTACGAAAGAAAATCGCTAAGTTTTCTTCAATTCTAGATGCGAGTTAACATCTGTAAAAGACATCTTGCGAATCTAGTACGAGAATACGAAAACAATTGTAAGGTTGGCAGGTTTGACAAGGCAGAACGGACGCTCGTTACTCTCTTCCGTGGCCACCTTCGTTTCTTAACGCGCGCAACCTTCTTCATTCTGTCTTTCTTCCTTAGCGCTGCGTTTGCAGCGGGACCTTACTTCTTCTCGTAAAGTGCCATGGCTACGGATTTAGTTAAAACATTCCCAACCTAAGGAGATTGATCGCCTGTGCTCGACTCGAGAGCGCGCTGTGAGAGGTCAATGGATGTCATTATGGGAGATGCGTACAAGACTAGCCACATGACCCCTTTGATCGATGATGAAATTCCCAACAGATTACCCATCACTAATACAGGACGATGCGTGGGCCCGGATGTTCGTGTTTTGCCTGTGTACGAACGGACGATCACACTTACACCATCGAGCTAACCGTACATTGTGCTCGAACTTCGTTCGCTTGGCGTCTAGCGAGTCGGGATGAGCGAGAATCCGGGTGGGCGGCCCGCGCGGGCAAAACTGTGTGCGGAAGCCCGAAGGCCGAGAACGACGTCGGGCGTTGTCTTGTAGCATTGTGCAACCTGATCCCGGATCTCCCGTCGGGCAACCGTGACCCTGGCCTGGCTGTTACGAGTTCAACTACCTGCCACGGACGGGTTGAATGAATAAACGCCGACTCAGATTCCACAGCACGAATTTAGCGGGTATCCTCCATAGCAAATAAGGGTATAGGCCTACCCAAACGTGAGCATTGCAATTGTAGGCGTTGACATGACAAACACTAAGTAAGAAATGAGTCATCGTCACAAACTCAGACCTAAATACTCGTGTGTACAATGTTCTATGTTGAATGAAAGAAATTTCGAGTTCTTAGATAGTCAACTTGTAGTAGGTACAGCTATAAATACAAGAAAGTGTGTACAATGGGATGTGCATAAAAAAACAGGCCTCAATATATAAATTCGCAGCTCGGTCAAACGAAACCGGCAAAATATATGCATTTAAGTACATTATATTTCCCCGAAAACCCCCTGGAATGTCATGTATACATATACAGTTTACGAATCTTTTCGCAACCTACTGCGCATTATTAATATTATTAGTAATGATACTGCTACCTGAAAATCAGAAGGTAACAACCAGGTTCAACGACCACACCAACATTTCAGTAGCACTACGCGAGCTGGGCCTGGAAGTAATCGCGAGATTTCCTCAATGACGCAATGCCCACAACCGACGATTCTTGGTGGATTTGGTGTGGTTAGGTCAGAGCATAACTTGCCTATACAAAACAGTGGAATTTCTTCGATCCCCGAGCAGGATCATTGTTTAATCGCCGCTCCAGAACTCACAATTGGGCTATCAATCGGAAGACCTGACGCCACATACAGTCGAAAACTGGATAACTGGTAGTATATGCTTTGCTCGCGTTGGTAAGCTACACTTTGCACTCTTTACCTATAAGTCGTATTTCGATATTGGAAAATTATGTTGCTAACAATTTCCCTCCGACATCGGCCATCCATCGTCCAACGTGACGTCAGGTGACGCTGCGCAAGCAAGTGTCGGAATCTTGACGGTAGCGCCGGCGTCGCTCAGCCTGTCCAACGTGTGTATCACAAAGCGCTGCTGCTCTTCGAATGAGGATGAATGAATGCGTTCGCTACGTCACGCATTCGACACATTGCGCGCACGTCATCCTGCACGTCACGCACTTGTGGACGATGGGACTGGCCGATGGTCCTGAGGGAATTGTTAGCAACAAATTTTCAAAATCGAGAATACGACTAAGGTAAAAGAGTACAAAGGTGTACTTACCAACCGCGAAGGCAAGCATGATATAATACAACAGTTACCAGGTTTTCGTCTACTGTGCGTCAGGTCTTGGATTGATAGCCCAATTGGTGAGTTTTGGACGATGAAACAGCGACCGTCGCGCAGCGATCGGAAATTCCACGTGTTTGTATAGCAAGTGTGCCTCTGACCTAACCCACACCAATCCACCAAAGAATCGTTGGTGTGGGCATTGCGTCAGAAGGAATCTACACCCGGACTAGGCTGCAGTTGTGTGTTGTTTGTTGGTGTGCACACAACGCTACCTAAAGAGACATATTGATTAGTGTAAGAGTACAAATTCGACAGTGGCTATATCGCCCCGTGGCAGCCGCGCGGTATTTATCTGACGGCTGCCGCGGCACGGTCTCCTTCGGATTTCCTAAATGGCCCGGCAGTTTTTTAATTTTTAGTGCGTAATCTCAAGTAAACAAGGGTTAGGCGTTTAGAGTTAGGATGGGTTAGGTTAGGCGTTTAGGTTAGTAGCGGCTAGAGTTTAAACCGGGGTCGAAATTCAGATTTTTATTATGGGTATCCATTCGGCGAGTAGCCAGGTAGTGAAATCTTGGATTCGCCCCCAAAAGATCTGGTATCCCGGATTTTTTTGGGATAGTAATTTCACAATGTTGGTATCCAAGAATCTTGAAATATGCAATATAGCATTTGAAATATAATATGTAATGTAATTCATTATATAAGAAGTCTCGGCTCCGCCGGTTGCCTAATCATTAGTGGGCTGAGGGTGATTCGCGAGCATTTCATGATTACCATAGATTATATAAACACAGGGTGTTATGATATATATATCTATGATTTTTTACATTACGCCTTTCACAGTACACTGGCAGACGTATTGTCTAGCGCCATTGTCTGGTTCCTTGAGTACAATCATGCATACAGCATGTAATACACAGTTCACAAGTGTGATGATCAACATCGGCCACGGCTTGGCGCTTGGCAAATATGCTATGGCCTGCTGTAAAAAACGCTAGTGTGCGAATAGTCTAAATTAAGTTAACTTAGGCGCGCACTCGCGCTCGCTTCAGATGCGGCGCCGTATAAAAGAGTTTGGATAACTCAACATACCACTTATCCGGATTATGACGATTTTTTTTTTACTATCCGCGGCGGATACCAAGCATCCCGCAAATCTGGTATCTGCCAGCAAGATCTGTATCCATGGCATATCTGACGATCACCGCGGATATGGATACGTCTTTCGACGCCCTGAGTTAGGCTTTTGTCAGGTGTTTAAGAACTCGCATTTTAGAAATACGAAGACTCAGTGCACGGGCCTTCGCCGGTTTTGCCACAGCGTACAAAGTTAGTACATCGGGTTATCGAACTCATTTTGACGCCTCTACATGGAATGCCCTTCCAGTTTCTTGAAGGAAACACGGCCTTTCGTATAAACAACTATAAAGCTATAATGGTGGCATGTGACGTGAATGCTGCTTCACGTGATATAGTTTAGGTTGGGCTAAGTATGTGGCAGGACGCGACACAACATAACACCGATTGGACAGATGGATACCCAGAAACAAATAAACACGATAAATTGTTAGCGAGGCCGCTTACCATTTGCTTTCTTGGCCGATGAGCCAGAGTTCGTCATGAACTTTCGCGTTCTGATCGTGGCCGTAGTGTCACTCTGCAAAATAAAACAGTAGATTCAACATATACGGCATAAAGATGTTACTAAAAGGGCCCGCCGTCTCACGAAGCTATATTAAGCCACTTATCAGTTAGAATAGCGACAATCAATTGTAGTAACACAAAACAAAGTAGTTAGGTAGCGACAAGATACATGTTAGATAAACAATTTTACGGGGCGATTAAACTGGAGTTTACGTAAAAGCATGAAAACAAACGCCATGTTCCATGTCAGCAAACACATTAACAGAGGACAGCATTCGCGAGATTACGCGAGAAAGTATCAGTAGTGCATGGCGTCTCCTCATTAATTCTACCAAAAAATTCCTTGACCGATGTAAAACAATATCGCACAACTTCATCGAGGATCGTTGCGCAAAACGTGTCGATGGCTAATCTTGCTGATATAAAGCTTATGTCGTTAGTTATAAATAAACTGCAATATCCGATATTCGCAGGCCAATCATTATGGCAGCAGTTCAAACACGGACGAGTGCAGTCAGTCCAGTGTACTTACGAAGAACGGTATTGCTAGGGCTTAGGAATACTACGGGTAAATACTAATAGGGTATAGATCAATCCGTCGCCACAGCCCTGGTCGGGCTAAGGCTGTTCTCAGCATTACTTGGTCGTTTGGTCAGACAGCAATACATATACTATCTGAGTATAGTTATTCGTTTGAATTTCGTTCCTGTTCTCACGGAACTACCGTTGTCGTTGAAGCTCGAAGAGCCGATATCGTCTGGCTACACACTTACTATAGCTAGTATTAAATAAAGTTAAACGGATGCAGGAAGAACTGTAATGTAGGAGTCGTACCACTATATAGGCCCTATACCCCTATAGAACAGCTTGCGCTAACCCTTCATAGCCATGCATCGACAATAATGTTCGTGTGTGGGCTATACAGTAAACCTAATACAGTAAATACAGTTAAATAGTACTGCCATCATTAACTGCCCAGCAACAACTGGAAGGTACTCTGCATCTGCGACATGAACGTGACGTCACGTCCCGAGAGCCAACCTAGTAAAAGTCCGTCAGACAACCATCACATAGAGGCTTTTCGGTTCACGTCAGCCGTCAGCAACGGCAAGCAGTAGCTGCAAGTGGATCATCTGAATTAAATGCATTATACTCTGATTAACATTACGCATTAGGATTCATACACATCGACTTCTCTTTCCCCCTCTCTCTTTCTGTTTATATATATATATATATATATATATATACATACACATATAAGTATAATATAGCAAAAGCATATTTAGCAAAATCAGCAATTTGCTATTGCTATAGAGACCTAGAGCTATTTTGTCACAAGCAGGGTTCTCCCTTACGTTGCGCAACAGGGGCGCAGCGCACCCGTCTGGGAAAACCCCCCCCTGGTTTGATCAATCGTTGCGGCCCCGTTATAATACCTCCGCCGCCTATTAAAATTCCACCACAATAAAAGTTTGACAGCGGCGGAAGTGATCGTACCCAAGAAATATCGCATTCGACAAGGAACACCGCGACTCGTGTATTTTTAGCCGTAGCCAACGCATGCACTACATAACAGAAGCACACAAGTACAAACAGGTC
>NW_014577898.1:107577-112744 GCF_000485595.1 Priapulus caudatus | reverse complement strand
CAAAGATCACCTCTGGCTACACTGGTCGCAACCGCAGCTGTTTGTCGGCAGAGCGTGCTACATTGTTAGCAAAGAACGTGAGGACGGATACCGTTCACCTCTATCGGCAAAAAACAATAACGTGGCTGCTGACCAGCCGCAGGACTTAGACGATCGAGTATGCCCGAGGTAGAAACGAATGCTGCACGTGAACACGGCTCCCAGCGCGATTTAAAAGCGGGAAGGCAGCATCTATGAATTGATACGATGAACACGCTTATCTAAATAAGTTTCCATACAATGGTCTGGGTCTGGGCTGTTTTTCCTCAGTTAACTAACGCGATGGTCTGTAAATATAAAAGTTAATAGTTGAAACCCTGCGTAACTTAAAACACGCTTTAATCCAATTCCCTGTAAACAGCAATTGGCAGCCACACAATAAATGCGCGACGCGTGTCTAAGATAGACTATTTACCTAAAAACAACCCCAGTCTCTAACTCCTAGACTACTATTGGTAAATATCTAGTAAAACATATATGTATCACATACGTCACAGTACATTGCGAATGCGTATTAGATGCGTATTGGACAATTTTTTTATTAGGCAGATCTTGATTTTACCTATCTCACAGTTACTTGTACACGTGACAATATTATTTGATGAGAAAAGAGAACACATTGTGCTGTGTGCTAATCCGGCGTCTGCTAGTTTGGGTACACATGCGTGGGCACCACCAAGCACAGACCTGCCAACCTGTGATTCATGAAAACTAGTAAGGACTTTCTTTTTCTTGCAGGGCAGGCAGCCATTGTTGTTTGTATGTTATGGCGCGCAATTGAATGATGGACTAACTCTATAGTCACACGAGAACAGACGTGAACGCGTGATCCAATATGGGCTGCGCCCACAATCGCCAGAATTTCTCGGGTCACGAATGTAAAAAACACATTAATTCTTCAAGTGTAAAAAATCGTAGAGTTGTTTCGTAGTTGATCCGTACATTCGTAAAACATCTATGGAATTAGTAAGATATTACGAAAAATTGCTAAGCGTTTGGCAGCTTTGCAAAGCAGGAAGGACGCTGCTTCCTTCTTTCCGTGGCAACCTTCGATTTTTAACGAGCCGCGGACTTCTTCATTCTGTTCTATTCTTTCCTTAGCGCTGTCTTGGCGAGCGCTCTTCTCTTCCGTAAAGGTCCATGCTAACGGATTTGTATAACATTCCACCCATAAAGGAGGATTGCCATCGTGTGGTACGATCGAGACACTGTGAGAGGTCAATGGATGTCATGATGGGGATGCGTACAAGACTAGCGATGACCCCTGCATCGATTGATTGAAAATTCACACAGTTCCATCCTATACAGACGATGCGTGCGCGGATGTTCTGTTCTGCCTGTGTATGATCTACACACACTCTACGCTCGCTAACCGCGTACTTTTGCCAAACTTCTTCGCTGGCGTCTAGCGAGTCCGTAGATGAAGCGGAGAATATCCACGTTGGTGCGGCCGCCGCACAACTAGTGTGCTGGAAGCCGTAAGGCGACAGACGACGTCGGCGCGTCGTCTTGATACATCTGTTGCAACCTTATCCGATCTCCGTCTAGGCAACCGTCGCCTGCCTGGGTGTTACAGACACGTCAACCACCTGCCAGCGACGGTTGAAGATATAGACGCCGACTCAAGATTATTCCACAGCACGAAATTAGGCGGTTCCACATAGGCAAAAATAGGGTGAGCTACCCAAACGTGAGATTGCATGTTAGGTCGATTGACATACAAACACTAGTAAGAATGCAGTCATCTTCCACAACTCACCCCGCTAATAAACTCGTCGATGTACAATGGTTATATTGACAATGAAGCGAAAGTTTGATTCTTGATAGTCCCAACTGTGTAGTAAGCTATGAAACATAAAGTGTACATGGGATGTGCATAAAAAACAGGCCTCAAATAATAAATTTCGAGTCAGTCACGAAACCGCAAAATATATCATTTAATACATTTCTATTTCCCAAACCCTCCTGAATCATGTGTACATATACATTATACTGAGTCTTTCGCAACTCTACTGGCATTATAATATTATTAGCTAATATTATAGCTGCTACTTGAAAACAATAAGGTAACACCGATGTCACACACCACACCAACATTTCAGTAAACACTACGAGCTGGTGCTGCAGATTAGTCCGACGATTCTATGACCAATGCCCACACCACGATTTTGGTGGATTTTGTGTGGGTTAAGGCTCAGTAAGCACCTTGCCTATAAGCAACAGTGCGCAATTTATTCCGTCTCAGCCAGAGGATCGCTAGTTCATCGTTCAAACTCACAATTGGGGCTATCATCAAACCGTACGCACATAGATCCGAAAACTGGATAACTTATATATGGCTTGCTCGACCGTTGGTAAGGTACACTTGTACTCTTTACCTTAGTCGTATTTAGATTTTGAAAATTTTTGTTGGCTAACAATCGTGAGAAAAGGACGGCTCGAGCTTCACGTGGTGTAACAATGCGCTCTGCCTCTCGAATGATGAATGAATAATGTTTGCTACGTCACGATCTGACAACTGGCGCACAGTCCACCTGACGTCAGCGCATTGGAACCGAATGGATGGCCGATGTCGGAGCGAAATTGTGAGGCAACAAATTTTCAACTACAACTACGACTCAAGGTAAGAAGAGTACAACATACAAACAAAATGGCTGCCTGCTGCAAGAAAAGAAAGTCCTTAATATTTTCATGAATCACAGGTTGGCAGGTCTGTGCTTGGTGGTGCCACGCATGTGTACCCAAACTAGCAGACCGATTAGCACAGCACAATGTGTTCTCTTTTTCTCATCAATAATATTGACACGTGATTAAGGTAACTGGTGGGATAGGTAAAATCAAGAGTCCGCAATAGAAAATTGTCCATAACGCATAATACGCATTCCAATGTACTGTGAGGTAGTGGTGTAACATATATGTTTTACAGATATTTACATAGAGTAGTCAGTGGAGTTAGAGACTAGGGGTTGTTTTAGTAATAGTCTATCTAGACACAGCGTCGCGCATTTTGTGTGGCCGCATTGATGTTACAGGGAATTGGATTTAAGCGTGTTTTAGGTTAGCAGGGTTCAACATTAACTTTTTATTTCACTAGACCATCGGGCTAGTAACTGAGGAAAACCACTAGCCCTGACCTAACTTTCACTAGACCATCGGGCTAGTAACTGAGGAAAACCACTAGCCCTGACCTAACTTTCACTAGCCCAGACCCAGACCATTGTTATGAAAAACTTTATTTAGATAAGAGTGCCATCGTATGAATTCATAGATGCTGTTTCGCGCGCTTTAAATCGCGCGTGGGTCGTGCTCACGTGCAGCATTCGTATTCTACCACGGGCGTATTCTACCACTCGTATTCTACCATTCGTATTCTACCACTCGATCGTCTACTGCGGCTGGCAGCAAGCCAGGTTATTGTTTTTGCCGAAGGGTAGACTGGTATCCGGCCTCACGTTCTGCTAGACAATGTACACGCTCTGCGACAAACAGTGCGGCTGCAAACCAGTGTAGCCAGAGGTGACCTTTCAGTGCAATATGTATGACCAATTCTAACACGACCAGTCGGGCTACTAGCACTCTGGTTGTATGCGACCGGACCAAGCATTTGCCTGACTAGGTCGGTCGGACGTGGGTTAAAGGCAGATTCTCGAGTCATTGTGAAATAGGTGTGCAGATCAATGTAGGAGTGGTGAAGAGTCTGGTTGTGGTCGCGAGAGTAAGCACACGCGCTTACGTGCGTGTGCGCGTTTCTTTGTCTCTTTGTGCAAGATGGACACACTGTGTGCGAGCATATATTAAAGTTTATTCAGTTAATACACAAGTTCAGGGTTCTCCAAGCTTTTTCATTATAGCATGGCGGGGCTGCCTTTACGGTCCTAGTTTTAGCATGTTTTAGCTCATTTTAGCATGACGGCTATGATATTTAGAGTGGCGGGGCTCGACGATAGCCTGGCGGGCCGCCAGGCTATAAGTGCTCTTGGAGAACTCTCAAGTTTGGATTCCTTTTTCATCATTTCTGCATCGAACTTTAATTCATCGTTACACTGAGCCAGTGACAGTCCAAAACCTGGGTATTCCTTTGCGGACGCAACGTAAGGTACTCCACTATGCCGATCTACGGGCCATACTACGCAAGGAAGATGGAGAAGGAAGAAGACACAGGAGGATTCGCTGGGTACACCGCTGGCAAGAAAACTGGTGAGAGCGAAACGGAGAGCAGACGAGACGGAGGAAGAGAGAGAGAGAGACGGGAACAACAGCAAGAGTAGGAGAAACGAAGATCGACGGAGAGCGAGACGAAGAATGACGGAGAGCGAGAGAGAGAGAGAGAGAGAGACGAAGAATAATGGAGAGCGAGAGAGAGGGATGGAAAGATCGAGACGCGGGAGAGAGAACGGTGGATACACAAAGGCGTAGGAACTACTGTGAGTCAAGGCTAACTCAGGTCGCCCTTACGACATAGTCGTCGACAAAATTTGAAGATCGTACGTCAAAAACTGGCCAGATCGCCGATAAAAAACATCGACGACCAAACTCGACATGAGTTCTCTTACGATCGAAAATACGGTCGCCGACTGCAATCGCAGGAAAGAAACGGTTCTATTTCTATGCGGCGGTCGGCGACAAATCGAGAGTGGCAGCCAATCACCGCTATGTGTCGAGTCACATGATTAACAAAATGGCAGCAACCCCTTCTCAAACCCTGAACAAACCCTTTCTCAAATATATATAAAGTTTTCCATATATCACAGGCAATTTTTAAAATTCTTTTTCTGCACATGATTACAACGATTTTCAGAAAATTTAGGATAGATTTACGAAGTTACCTGATGTTTACTGGTAAGCGCCGTTTTGTTGGTCATGTGACTCGTTTTATGTAGACTGGTACCGGCGTCAAGCTTGCTCTGTTTGTGCTAAAGAACTGCTTGTGCTAGTACAAATACTGGGGGCCGTGAACCCGTCTACGTTTCCTACAGAACTCTACGATCTGATCGGCGATGTACAGCGTGAAGTCACTTCAAGTCGACGTGAGTGTTGCTACGCTGCTAATCGGCGAGAAAGTAGTCGCCGATAGTCAAATCGTAGGGTGACCTGAGCAGGGCTTAAGTCAGCATGAAGGAAGGAAGGG